>NW_010297554.1:16615-20160 GCF_000700745.2 Antrostomus carolinensis | reverse complement strand
ACCATTCTATGATTCTATGATGATTCTATGAGTATTTGAATACCCTCTGGATATCTTCAGTTTTAGATCTTAAGTTATTATTCACATGCAGATTTTGATAAATGTAAAAAAGGAACCTTAATAAACAAATTAATAATAATTTTAATTAAAAAATTAATAATGGATTAGGTGGACAGCCTATAAACAGAGGAACTGTGATAACTGCAGGCAAAACAGCGTTTCTCAGATTACAGCCTACCTAAAGAACAATCTTCATGCAAAGGAAAAAAAGTGACTTACACTAGAAGGCTAATGCCATGTCAGACACTAAATAAATATTACGAGACAATATTGATAAAAATTTTAAAATTTTGCTTTAAATGTTTCCCTAGCTCAAAAGCACTCAAAAGTCTTTGGGAAGCAAAATACTTTTATGTTCTGCTTTAATTTATTTATTTTCTTTTTTCTTCTGCTGTCACAAGGTCAAGAATTGCTGACTTTCAGGGTCATGGCAAATTGATTTTGTGTTGTACACTTAAAAGTAGATTTCTAAAGTTTTGTTTTACTATTACTTTTTTAAAAATTTTTTTTTTTTTTTTTTTTTTTTTTTTTTTTTTTTTTTTTTTTTTTTTCTGTGAGATGCTTTAGGAACAAATGACGTCGTTTCCGTGGAGCAAAAGTATACTGTGACCATCTTGGTGTTATAGACAAAATTTAAAACAAACCAGACCAAAACCCCCAGTGCATTTGAGAAGAACTGCAATGACTCTTGAGTGCTTTTTTTTTAACTGTAACAGATCTGCTGCTTTAAAGGGCATAACCCTCAACATAGGAGGCAGGGGCTGGAGGGCAGACAGCTAATTGTGGGATTAATGTAGATTCCATTTATAATCCCTCCAGTGTTTATATGCTTTTATCCACTGTTAGTGTGGAAACAGGACAAATCCCCTTTTAATTCTCATTATTAATGAAGATTTGTCCAAAGGCTTTGTTGTGTCTTCAGTGGAAGTCTTGTGCTTGGGAAATGCATAAGCTTGCCATCACAGCTGGAGGACTTAGAGATATTCCTCCAGGACTTGTAGTACCATCTCAAGTTCAAGATATGCATGGTGGGAGTACATCTATTGATACATCATATTGCATTCTGTTCTGACATAGATAGGATCATAGCTGAGCACATGGAGGTCAACAGCACTGCCTTCCATCCTGGCTCCTGACCATGGTCACAGAGTAATGTTGAGCTGCATCAAGTTACCCTGAAGAGTGTATAAACCCTGAGCAGGCATACATAGGCTCAGTACTATTTGAACAGGACACCTACATTAGCCCAAACATCTCTTTGCTCATTTAGTTTTTGTTCATAGTTAACACAATAACGCCTGAACTCAGAAGACAGGATGATCACTGTTGTGAATGACACAAGGAAAGGGATGGATAGTACATATAATAATTTCACCAAAGTTAACCATTCCAACTCTGTACCTTCTTGTCCAGAGCCAAATTGCTGAAGTATCGTTTTTCAAATGCTAAACACACAAACAAAAAAAATTCCAAACGCAGCTAGCGTTACACAAAGTCCTTTGCCCTATTTTCTGCTTGGAAGAACTTGATTCAAGGACTTACACACCATCTCTACATTTGGAACTTCTTAGAAGGTACTTTTGAACATTTTTTTGGTTACCAGACTGTACTTTTAGAACATGCCTTACTTTCTTTACTGAGTACACAGATGCTGAGGTCTCTAGCTTGAAGGTCTGTGTCATGGTTTAATCCCAACTGGCAACTAAGCAACACACAGACACTTGCTCACTCCTCCTGCTCCCCAGTGGGATGGGGAGGAGAACTGAAAAAAAAACCAAAAAAAACAACTCATGGGTTCAGATAAGAACAGTTTAATAATTGAAATAAAATAAAATAATTACTACTGTAATAATGATGATAATAATAATAATTGGATGAAAAGGAAGATAATAGAAAGAGAGAGAAATAAAACCCAAGGAAGACAAATGATGCACAATGCAATTGCTCAGCACCTGCTGACTGATGCCCAGCCAGTCCTTGGGCAGCGATTGATTGCCCCTGGTCAGTTCCCCCCAGTTTATATACTGAGTATGACATCATATGGTATAGAGGGGGTTGGACTAGATGATCTTCTGAGGTCCCTTTCAACCCCTACCATTCTGTGAATATCTCTTTGGCTAATTTGTACCAGCTGTCCTAGCTATACTTCCACTCTGCTTCTTGTGCACTGGCATGGGAAGCTGAAAAGTCCTTGATTTAGGATAAGCACTGCTTACTGTGAGAGACTGAAAGAGTTAATGTATGTCTCAAACATTGCATCAAGACAAGTTCTGCACAGCAACAAGCTCCCCATAACAAAAATAGCAAAAAGAGGAGCAGTTAGCGGGATGCAGAAGGTGATTAGCAGGTGTGATAGTTTAACTTAGCTGAGAGCCGAACAAGACACAGCCACTAGCACCCTCCCCAAGGGAATCAGGGAGAGAATTGGAGGGGTAAAGGTAAGGAGACTTGTTGGTTGAGATAAGAAGGATTTAATAATTAGAGTAAAAATAAAATAATAATAATAGTAATAACGATAAGAACTATATATATATATATATATATATATGAGTGATACAGAGTACCATTGCTCACCACCTGCTGATAACGATCCTGGAGGAGTGAAAAGGAACCCTGAAACTGAAATCATAATCCCAGAAAAGTGACCCTGAGCGATTCCTGAGAGAATCCCCCCTTTCCAGTCAGCTCCCCCGGTTAATATAATAAACATGATGTAATATGATATGGAATATCTTATTGGCATAGCCAACTGTCATTTCTGGGTTTTACTAACTGCTATACTTTTTTCTGCACTCCCCCCTTCCAGACCTCTCTTCTTGGAAACCACCCTAGCACAATGTCCTTGTAGTTACCAACTTTGTTCTCATAACACTGAAACCAAAACACAGCACTTTCTAACTACTAAGAAGAAAATTAACCTTATCCTAGCGAAAACCAGGACAGCAGGATGCAGAAGGTGTGTTGGAGGATGTTCTATGTCCTGACATGCTGAGCAAAACACCACCATCTATGGCCAAAAGTCATACAGAGTTCATTGGGGGAAGGGGCTCCACAACCACCAAGACCCCCCAAAAAGACCCTCCATGACCACTCCTCACAGTGGCACCTGTGCAGTTGACCAAGACTTACATCAGCCCTCACTCGAGGAGGGCAGGGCTGAACTGTATAAAGACTCACACTGAGGGAGCTACATGGGTGCCCACCACGGACTGCCCCGCCCATCTCAGAGACCATCTTGGGATCTGAGGGTGGTGATATCTTTCCTTATACCTTTCCTTTCCTCTCCCTCTCTTTTCTTCTTTTACCCTCTTTCACAGATTTTGTTCTGATAAGAATCCACAGTGCCAAGGTTTTATGTTTTCCAAGTTCTGGTTATTTTCATTATAAACAAAGTGTTTGACTGTTTGGTGCTGTTTTGCAACAACTAAAATATTAGTGTGTTATCAACATTATTCTACTACTAAATACAAAACACAACACTGTAC
>NW_010297554.1:0-16561 GCF_000700745.2 Antrostomus carolinensis | reverse complement strand
TTTCCCAGCTGAAACTGAGACAGTCTGATACGAGGTGTACAATTTTTAGTGCTGGGTAAGAAAGACAGCTAACAAAAATTGAACAGCCTTTGCTTTTTCTTCTTTATTGACAACCTCAGCACAGAATTTTTTATCTGAAACTTCTGTCTCTGAATTCTAACCCGTTCATCTTGAAAGCTATGTTATAATAAAATGTTTTATTATCTTTGTTTCTGTTGATGTTGTATCAAATAATATGCTGTTGGGAGCTTGTGCCTGACCAATGTACAACACTAATAAATAGACTATCTACCTTTCCCTGTGGTTTGAGTCAGCGTTGCAAAGTGTGCAGGCTGGGCTACAAAAGGAGTGTGGAAGGAAAAAAAAAAACAAAACCCCAAGATTCACAAGATTATAACAAGAATGACTCAAATTGTGAGGGAGAGAAATCTTACAAAGGGTTTGTTGATGAAATTACTTTCTTCACTGCATGAAAATTAAAGAATGCCTGGATCCAAACCCCTTTAATACCCCAAACAAGGCTCTTGCCACCACAGGAAGTCAATTATCTCCATGGCAACCAAAACAAATAGTGAATATTGCCTTAGCAGCCACAAAGAATAAAAGGTGCATCTAAAATTAATTTAGGTCTAGGGATCAGACACTTGAAATGAGAAAACTGGTCCATAAAGTACCCCAAAGGAGCTAGTAAAAGGAAAACAAAGTCAGTCCCTTGTTGACTTATTGAGGGAGCTGTGCTTGGAGTGCATAAGTTTGGTTTTCCTCTTTTTTAAAAGAATAACATTGTCAATGTGTTTGCATTTACATAGATACTCCCTTAACTCTCTTCTATAAATCTAATCCTTGACAAAGCAGGTTTGATAATAATTTTCTGAAAAGGCAGTTACCTCTTAATCTCCCTCATTGTACAGAAGGACCTATTCTTTATTATGTTAATTATTTTGGTATGAATGAAATTTTTCCTAATTCCTTCCCTATGTAAAAAAAAACCAACCCAGAATTTGTTTTGTAAATATTTTTGTAGAATAAATAAAAAAAGGAATCACAAGCAGATCTGGATCTATATAAAGATTGCATTAGATTTATTAAATGAGAAGACAAACTTGTCATATTCTTACTTGTAAAATAAATCAAAATAAGGAAAAGGCCACCAAAATAATGTGATTTCTGTGTAACAATGCAGCTGATCTAGATATTTATGGATTTGAAGCCAACACCAATACCATATTTCTCCTTCAGAATCCTCCTTTTCTGGACATCTTACTGCTGCAGGATACACTACTTATGCTGTAAAAACAATTGCATTGTATACGTCTGATTATATAAGTAGGTTTTGATTCATGCTACAGGACCTATGGAATAGCACCCCTATGAAGAATACCCTAAATCATCAACATTTAGGAAGATCTAGCTAAGACAAGATCACTTGTCACATATGCCCTGTTTCTTATACTAATCCCTAAACAACTCTGTTGGCCACAGTTAGAGTACTGGGTAAGGTGAGCCTTTGGTGAGTTAGGGCATTTCTCATGTTCTTACAGTAAGCATAAATAATGCCCAGGGTTTCAAAATACTTCAAACCTCACATCTCCTACTAAAACACCTAAATAAGTGAATTTTTGAAAAGCTTTTTCTCAGGTAGACTCGTTGTGTATTGAACCCTTTGTAAGTCTGCCCTTTGCCTGAATCTTTTATAGATTTTACTTTGTGTATTTTGAAAAGTGAAATTTAGTTTTGTCTTAAATGTATATCTTTTCTTCTCCCTTCCACCTTGCAAATGTGGTGTTGTGATATTTGTATTGGTAAAGTGGTAAAAAAAACCCCAAAAAACAACAACAACAACAACAACAAAAAGATTTAGAGCCATTAGTAAGACATAGCAAAAAGAGTATTGAAAATTACACAGACAGGGTAGAATTGCTATTATTTAAATACAATAATACTTTCTATGCTTTTTGGCTTTTGCTATGAGTTATAATCTTTCTATAGTATAATACAAAGAAAAAAGCTAGTAAAGAATTTTGATCCGTCTGCTTTCCACAGCTGATGACATTTCCTCAAATATAACAAAATAAGAAAGTTAAAGAGGATTTCTTGCTATTTGAATGTTATTATCAATTCTTAAATGATGAAAAGACATTACAACCAGCTCTAAGATGTCCCCAAAGAGAAAAGACTGTTCTTGATACATTTTTTTCCTTTTGTTCAGTTATTAAAATAGAAAACTACTGTATTAGAAATATTTTGAAATGATGGTCTATGGGCTAAAGTTGAGTACAGATTGCTGTCACTGAAAATAATTCAATATGCCTTTTCCTGTTAGCTGAGGGAATTCCTCTTCTATTCTGGATGGCTCAGTTAGTAACTGAAAACAGTCATGGTGAGTATTAGCCTTGACTGATGGTACTTTTGTTTTAATTCATTGAATTTCATTAAAGAATATACAAATATTTAAAATAAAGTCCTGCAGTCACTTTATCAGTTATTTTCACGACGAGGGGACTCTGTGTGATTGTAATTCTAATGCAAAATGAGCCCATGAGATAATCTTTTTCTGAAGTAATATAAAGTTTAGACATCTAGACTACATATATTGTCAGAACATTCATCAGAACTGAGGAAGTAGAATAGGCTGGTGAATAACACCCTGCATCTTTGCTAGTGAACTGTTGTGGCTCCAAAACCATGTGGCCACATGTGACATGACGTACCTGTTGTGAATAGTCCCCAGTATACTGTAGTTTCTGAACTGTACCCAGGAGCTATTTGGGAAAGAGGTAATTGGCATTGCCCAAAATCATGCCAGGCAAAGTCTGGCTAACTCTGACGGTCTGGTTCCAGTGTCCAGAAGGAATCCTGTGCATGGCATACTTTATTAACACATACCTATCCCCAACTTTGGCACCTCTCTTAGGATGGGAAGAATCCCAACTCTATGTGGAAATTCCTGTCTTTTTCCACTCATTAATGAAGGCATATAAATGACCAGTTAGGATCACTTGTCTGTATTTTAGAGGGCTGAATACAGAGTATCTAAATATAATGACTAGAGATACTTCTTGTGTTTAGATTTTATCATCTTATACTTCCTTATCATGAAAGATCCACACAGGACCTCAAAAAGGAGAACAAGAATCTTTTAGATAAACTGATGTGAAAACCTATTCCTATATACTCTGTCTTGGACTAAATAGGAGACCTAGAAAAGAATCAAAGAATATGTAGGAGGAGAAAACAAATTAAGAAAAACTCCTATAATTTTATTTATTGAATAAGGACAGCATCCCAAAAAACAATCTGGAACACCATGGTTCATGTTAATAACAGTACTGTAAATATGATATCAGTGCTTTAAAGAGGATACCTACTTAAATAACCAGACCTTGAACAAAATTCTGTTCTAGTACTTTAAGTTTTTTAAAAGTCATTGTCAATAAATTTGCAGAAATCGTCATCTACATAATTAACATAACTAGCCTTTTTTGTAGCACTACAGTACTGTTGTGCAGTGTGATAATAAGCATTGTAAAATACTTAAATATAAAATAAAAAACAGTGAAAGGGAAATAAAAAATTGTGAGTAGGGAAGAAAAGAACAATTGAGAACATGGATACATATTTATGCTAAGAAAGGGTTAAAATCTAGATGACATAACAAGACATAATAAGCAAATCAGGAAAATTAGGGAACTTGGACAGAATTTATGTATTTCATAAAAAGATAAATGAACAAGTGGAATAAATTACCAGTAAAGGCAATTGAAACAAAGATTATAAATAAAATATGAAATATAAAGTATAAATGAGGATGGAAGACTTAGATTTATTTCCCGAGAAAGAGGAAACTGAAAGATCATAGAGGGAAAAGTGGGAAGGTGAGACTAATATATAAAAAATGGAAGGTTACAATTGCATTCATTAAGTTATTTTTAATACTTTATTGTAGTAATTGTTAAAGATAATTTATAATATATAATTAATAAATAGCAATCAAGATGATTTTTTTTTACTTATAATTTTGGAAGACCCCTTGCCAAAATGGAAAATGGTCAAGGAGGACAGCAGCACAAATAATGAGCATTATGTAAAAGCTAAGCACCTCATACTTTACCCTGAGAAGTTACAATGTAAATATTTAAAGAGAACAGATGAATGTGAGGACTCCCAACATAAAATAAAATAGGAATAATGAATACCCTGCAAATTTGAAAGGTCAAAAGTCTCTCAGACATAGATTAAATTTTCATGGTGCTTTCACTAGAAATATGACAGTGTTCCCCTAACAGAAACATGACCTCAATTGATTTGTGTTCTAAATAGAGGAAAAGCAATACAGAACAAGTTTTTATTGTTTTAAAATAAAAATAAGTATGCAGAAATCTTCCATAGACAATAGACAATTCATAAAACTTAATGCATATAAAGTTTTTCCTCAATTCCTCTTGCACATTCGACAGCAGAATCTTTAAGAGACAAAAGGTTTGCTGTGAAGCATCAGGAAATGTCCATTAGATAACCACATCTTGGAGTTTAAAAAAAAAAATAAAAAAATTATAGTTAAAGAGAACAACAGCGCTATGTGAGGATATGCAGCATCAAAGGAGAAAACAGGGACCTAACCCTGAAATAACCTGACTTTAGTGGGAATGTGCATGTGTATAAAGATACTTCTGTTCTAAATCCTGGTAGCATTAGTGCCTTGGGCAATATGCTACAGAAGACAAAGAATTTCACTTTTGCAGTCAGTGCCACAACACTAAGACATTGAGAACACTAACCTCAGCCAAATCTTTTACAGCTGATGTTCTTTAGCTCAGTGTTTTGACAATGGCTTTCTCAAGGGCATATCCCTTTTAATGCTAATTTATTTGCAGTCTTTTATCTCCATAGGAAGAATCAATGCCATTTAATACTCAAACCCCCTGGAGGGAAAAAAGCAGAAGCTGGGTTAGGTAAAGTCCAGAATGAACTTTCAATCAGCATAGCTGAAAGCGTACAAAGACCCTGAATTAATTTTTGCCTACCCACAACTGGTAGCCTACAGCCTAAAGGTTACTTTTCCCTTGCCACCTCTTCCTCAAAAGAGATGTGTAACAGTCCAGTGTCTTCCCTCCTCCTGTATAGTCCTGTATTTACCACTCATGCCATGCTGGGAGAAGTAATAAGGTAGCTGGGAGGCACCTCTTGTACATGTGAGTGACCCAGTAGAGACCACTGAGCTAAATCACCGAGGAGAGACCACAACTGAGATTCCTGTACCTTAGCTATAAAACTTTCCTAGCCCCGTGGTTTAAATGGGAACCCATCATATACAACAGGGACCACAGTCCCTGTGGTCTACAGCTTGCAGGAGACACTCCAGAACCGGAATCTGGTCTAGTAGCACTGAGTTGCTAGTGTTTTGGCATAGGTATACATTATCACTTAGGCATAATGATTCAAATCATCTGAGGCAAGATAAATGGAAATATTTGTAAAGGTTAGATTTAGCTGAGTGAGACTATTTTACTGAGGCTGCCTTTACAGACAGTGCAGTGGAACAGTTTTGATGGGGCTGATTACAGGCATCTAAAATTAGGTTGTTGCTCTGAATCGACTAGAAGAAGAAACCTCTCAATTTATTGACTGTAGACAAAGCCTACGCAAACTACTCTTGATAGTGCTAAAGATAGACTTTGTGAACACTTTGCACAGTCTCCTCTTTAAGACTTATAATTTGAATGTCTTGGTTGTAGATCTGGGATTTACTTACTCTGTGATGGTGTATAATCTAGAGCAGGAAAGTGCTGCAGAAAGGACCTTTAAAGATCATCTAGTCCAAACCCCGTGCAGTGAGCAGAGGCATCTTCGACTAGACCAGGTTGTTCAGAGCCCTGTCCAGCCTGACCTTGAATGCTGCCAGGGGTGGGGCATTCACAATTTCTTTGGACAACCTGCTCCAGTGTCTCACCACCCTCACAGAAAAGAATTTCTTCCTTACATCCAATCTAAATCAACCTCTTTTAGTTTAAAACCATTATCCCTTGACCTATCACTAGAGGCCTTACTAATAATCTGTCCCCATCCTTCTTATAGGCCCCCTTTAACTATTGAAAGGCTGCAATAATACCTCCCCAGAACCTTCTATTATCCAGGCTGTAAAACCCGAACTCTCTGAGCCTTTCCTCACAGGAGAAGTGTTCCACCTCTCTGCCCATTTTTGTGGCACTACTCTGGACCCACTTCAACAGGTCCATGTCTTTCTTGTACGGAGGACTCCAGAGCTGGAGGAGCTCCAGAGACTCCAGGTGGAGTCTCACCATAGTGGAGTAAAGGGGCAGAATCACCTCCCTTGATCTACTGGCCACATTTCCTTTGATGCATCTTAGAATATGGTTGGCTTTCTGGGCTGTGAGCATACGTTGGCTCATGTCCAGCTTTTCATCCACCAATACTCCCAAATCCTCTTCTGCAGGCTGCTTTCAATCCCTCCATTCCCCAGCCTGTATTGATATTGGGGGTTGCCCTGACCCAGGTGCAGGACTGTGCACTTGACCTCGTTGAATCTCAAGAGGTTCACATGGGCACACTTCTCAAGTTTGTCCAGGTTCCTCTGAGTAACATCTCATCTCTCAGTGTCAACCACATCACTTAGCTTGGTGCTGTCAGCACTTGATCCCACTGTCTATGTCATTGAGGAAGATTATTAAAGAGTACTGGTCCCAGTATGGACCCCTGCGGGACACCAGTTGTCACTGGTCTCCACCTGTACATTGAACCATTGGCCACTACCCTCTGGATCATAGAATGGTATGTGTTGGAAGGGACCTTAAAGATCGTCTAGATCCAACCCCCTACTATGAGCAGGGACATCTTCTACTAGACCAGGTTGCTCAAAGCTTAATCCAACCTGGTCTTGAACACTTCCAGGGAGAGAGCATTCACAATATCTTTGGGCAACCTCTTCCAGTGTCTGACCACCCTCAAAGGAAAGAATTTCTTCCTTATATCTAATCTAAACCCGTGCTCTTTCAGTTTAGAGCCATTTCCCCTTGTTCTATCACTACCTGCCCTTGTAAAAAGTCCCTCCTCAGCCTTTCTATGGTCCCCCTTCAGATACCAGAAGGCCACAGTAAGGTCTCCCGGAGCCTTCTCTTCTCCAGGCTGAACAGCCCCAACTGTCTCATCCTGTCCTCAAAGGAGAGGTGCTCCAGCCCTCTGATCATCCTTGGGGCCCTCCTCTGGACTTGCTCCAGTAGGTCCAGGATGCGACCATCCAACTAATTCTTTGTCCACCGCAAAGTCCATCCATCAAAAGCTTATTTCTCCAGTTAGAGAGAAGGATGTTGTGGGGGACCACATCAAAAGCCTTACAGGAATTCAGATAGACAACATCTGTGGCTCTTTCTTTGCCCACTGATGTAGTCAGTGTATCATAGAAGGCCATTAGGTTGGTCAAGCAAGTCTTGTCTTGGTGAAGGCATGCTAGCTGTCTCAAATCACTTCCCTGTCCTTCATAGGTTCCATGCCTTAGCATAGCTTCTAGGAGGACCTGTTCCATGATCTTCCCAAACACAAAGGTGAGGCCAACAGGTCAGTAGTTCCCAGGGTCCTTCTTTCTACCCTTTTAATCCAGTTTAAATAGTTTAAAGATTTTCTCGGTATTACTTCACTGCAAAGTGTGATTCTGTCTTTTGAGTTAGGTGCCAAAACACAGGCACCTAGTGCCATTTGAGATTCCTCAGGCATCCAAGTCAGATAGATACGACATGCAGCAAATCTGCTCCCTCCTGGAATTAGTTGAAAGAGAGGAAGGATACTCCACAGAGCCATATAATACCACATTTTTTATTTAGCCCATCAAGTTTTATTGCAGGTAAACCTAAAACACAGGGGTCCAGGTTTGGAGTGCAAGTACCTACAAGTAGCTGTCTTAGGATGAATAGCCCAAAAGGCTCCAGTGACTGTGTTAATGAATTCTGCATTGTCTATAATGGAGGCTTAGGTAACTGTCTCTGTAGCTGTTTTCTATTAAATGAAAAAAAAAAAAGTGGAGAGAAATATGCAATTATAATAAGAGGAAATTCCTCTGGTTATTTTAGAGGTCTGCCTTACAACAAGGTGTCCCAATCCGATGTTGGGTTCACTTAAATGTCCCGATCCGATGTTGGGGAAGGTTTCGATACGATCCCAAGAGCGAGATTAAGACACAAACGAGGTCACATGCCGTACTGCCAGAACATCTTTTATTACAAAAAGAAAAGTAATAAAGAGGATAGCGATAGGACAGGATGGAACGAAAGATGGAAATCAAGCAAGGAGTCGGGATAGGGGAGCAAGAATAGTCACCACCACGGGTCCAGTGGTGAGGCGATGGTGAGGGGTGGGCGAGGAGGTCTCAGTTGTTTGTTCCAGCAGTGATGCAGCATGGCGTAGTACGGTGCGGTCAGGCGGTCATCCTCTCTGTCTCTCTCCTTCTTTCCCTCCTACCCTTGCCCGTGCCGGTCCTCCTTAAATACCCCTTCGAGGGCTGTAGTTTCCATAGCAATGGCACGTCTCTTTGTGCCCTCCAGCACCTGGGGCAGGGGTGTCCGGGCAGAACACCCCCATGGGCAGGGCGCTTTCACAAGTCGGGGTTTGCAGAACCCCGTGGTCTTGTGGCCATCCTTGCAAGCAATCTTTGAGACAAGTCTATAGTGCAGTTCCTCACACAAGGTGAAAAACACCACTAAGTTGCTTTTTCCATACACTAGCAATAAAAGGATATCTTATCAGATTAGCTCAGATGTAAACATTTACATCTTACCACTTGATGCAAATGCAAAAATCCAGCTGAATTTGGTGTAAGGAAGACCTGTCCACAGATCCCTGTCTCTTACTCTGCTTAGATGCTCGCCCTGTGTTTTCTGCTACAGACTTGTTGCTCTTGGGACAAGACCTTTTTTTTTGTCCCTGGCCAGGAAACCCACCAAGATCTATATAGTCATGATGAATATATTTACATTGTTTGAAGGATGTGTTGTAGGTGAATCTGTATTCTCTATGCTAATAGCACTCTTGTCATGCTCACTAAGCCTTTGTTTCAGTGCCCCAGAAGTCTTTCGTATGCAAATCAATGCACAGAGGCACTTTAACATGTAAATCACAATCTGCCTCACATGTGAGGAATTGATGGATTTTAAATTCCTTTTCTGTGGGGAAGTAATGAATGGTACTTATTTAACATATACTAATATACTAAGTGCATCTCCAGTACTTAGTGGCAATGCTGTACCAAGTCTAATTCAGCATTCATAGTTTTAGCAGCACAAGAGAGAAGGACCAAAAATCTGTGATAAATATATTTATTTTCCTCTTTTATGTACCAAAAGTAATAATTCTGATAAAACATTCTATGGTCTAGGATCTTGACTGAGAAAATGGTACTGTTCTTTCATTGTGGAGTTAAATCCTGTGGGAAAATATTACTGAATATTTTTAAATAGATACAAGATGTTTCACATTAATAAATAAATAAATAAATATATATATATCTATATAAATTATTTGTCAAGGCAGAAGAGAACTTATTTGCCAAATGAAGATATGATATGTACAAAACCAGACATATAAAAAGTGTTGGACAAGCTAAATAGAAGAAAATTAGCTATATGAATATTTGTGAAATTTAAACACATAGAAATTATTGATTCTGAATAATATACATCCTGGTGCATTGAAGGAATTAGAAAAATTATATCACTCCAATTTTTTTGTGAAAATTCAAGCAGAATGCAGGAGAAGATGAAGGTCTGCAAGACAAAAAACAACTGATATTCAAACTGATATAAAAAAATAATAAAGTCCTGAGGATCATACTTACCAGAGAAAGGTCAAAGACAAGTAATACTATGCATGTGGCTGTATCAATATGAATGTGTTATCCTGGAAAGGATACACTGTCCTCTTTACCATGAAAATAGAGGGGTTGGGTTTTTAAAAATTATTTTATTTTTTAAAATTTGGTTTAAGCAGAAACTGAAATTTAACCTAAAGAAACACATGATAAAATGGCAGAGTTCTACAGACTGTATGGCCATTTTAACAAAAAAAAAATCATGTTAATTACCTCCTAAATTTGTACTTTATTCTATATGCATTGTCTGTTTATGCTGAAGAATGACACATGACAAAGAGGTTGGTTTCTAGAAATATGACAGGTCTAGATGCTTTTGGTTGGTTGTAAATGACATGCTTAGGCATACAGTTTTAATGATTACAGTACAATGTAATTATTTAAGTACATTAGGTACATGCAAAATTCTAAGGTAACTTGTTTCAGCACATAAACTAGAAGGACTTCCTTTTAAAAATGTGTATCAAAATCAACAACGTGCCTTTTCTGAAGTCTTTCTTTTGCTAAAGAAAAAAATGTGGTGCAGTGCAGTTTGGAAGATCAGAAAACAGTTGTTGAGTGAAACTAATATGACCTGACTTCCTTAGTAAGCCAGAAGAATTAAAAATATATGTACCAGTTTCTGAGAATCTCTATGCACAAATCACCTCAGAGGGAAGTTAAGTCCAAGCAAAACTAAAATACAAAACATCGTTGGAATTATATATGTATACTTATGCATCATTCCCCCATGTCCCCTTACCATGCACTGAAATATAAAAATAGTCCTTCTCATCTGTTAGTGATATGTAATAAAAGCCACAATACTTAATTTTCAGATCTTCTGTAATTCTCCAGGTTAAGAAACCAACACAAAGTTCTGCAGAAACACTTAGAATCATACAATCATAGAATGGTTAAGGTTGGAAGGGACCTTAAAGATCATCTAGTTTCAACACCCCTGCCATCAGCAGGGACACCTTGCACTAGACCAGGTTGCTCAACACCTCATCCAACCTGGCCTTGAACACTTTCAGGGAAGGGGCAGCCACAACTTCCTTGGGCAACCTGTTCTAGTGTCTCACCACCCTCACAGTGAAAAATTTCTTCTAAAGATCCAATCTAAACCCGTGCTCTTTCAGTTTAGAGCCATTACCCCTTGTTCTATCATTAACTGCCCTTATGAAAAGTCCCTCCCCAGCTTTCTTGTAGGACCCCTTCAGGTACTGGAATGTTGCTATAAGATCTCCCCCGAGCCTTCTATTTTCCAGACTGAACAGCCTCAACTCTTTCATCCTGTCCTTGTAGGAGGGGCTCCAGCTCTCGGATCATCCTCGTGGCCTCCTCTGGACTCGTTCTAACTGGTCCATGTCTTTCTTGTGTTGGGGGCTCCAGAACTGGACACAGTACTCCAGGTGGGACCTTATGAGAGTGGAGTAGAGGGGCAGAATCACCTCCCTCGACCTGCTGGCCACGCTTCTCTTGATGCAGCCCAGGATACAGTTGGCCTTCTGGGCTGCAAACGCACATTGCCAGCTCATGTTCAGCTTCTTGTCTGCTTCAAGGTATGGGAAGCTCACTCTATATGAGTATAGAGTACAGAATGTAAAGGACTACATCCAAGTTAGTCATCTTAAATCTCCCTTTATGAAGAGAAATAGGCATTTGTATGGTATGAATCATCTCTTTCTAAAATAGATCAAAAGATTTGTGCCTTTAAATACCCATTTTTCTTCTTTGACTGAAAATGAAATTTTAGGTGTGCGATTCAGCTGTAGTTGTCTGCACAACAAATGTGTAAAATGAGGTGAAAAGTATATTGCTCAAAATTATTTTAGTGAAATTACTCATTTGAAAAATACTTTTATGAAGCTGAAGTTGCATTATCATCTCATACTTGTCTTACAGGTATATATCTAAGTTTATCTGTCATCTTTCTGTTAGACTAACACATATTTAAAATTCTCTTCAAAGAACATTTTCTTTCTAGTGGCCACAGAGGTGAGACTTATCTCACCTAAATTTAGGTGTCACCATTGCAATTTTCTATAGCTCAACTAGTTGCTAGAGTCTTCCAGTGGTGAGAAATAAATGTTTTAAGACGTGATCAACATTAAACATTAAATTCCTATTAGATTAATAATTCTTGAGAACTAACTACTGCCA
Organism: Antrostomus carolinensis; assembly: GCF_000700745.2. Lineage (NCBI taxonomy): Eukaryota > Metazoa > Chordata > Aves > Caprimulgiformes > Caprimulgidae > Antrostomus > Antrostomus carolinensis. Next base: position 4,542 of record NW_010297554.1, on the reverse strand, counting down.
TTCATTGAAAAGAAACTTAATGTGCCAGTCTCAGTCATAAGGCAACTCTACATTGCTTACCAAAACTTATTCAAAGAGTGCACCTTTGAGCAAACCTTTGAGCACCAATTAGTTGCTGTCTCAGTTCTTGGCTCTGTTTTGGACCATTCCAGCTATCCTTATCTTACCAGAGAAGTAACTATCTGTACATAGCTGAATAGGAGGTAGGAAGTGTCAATTAGTCTTGGGGTTGTCCTTGTTTTTGCCATGCTTTCTTAACTTGACATATCCATAAAGGTTTACATTCTAGATGTCTTCATTTAGTCAAAATCCTATCTAAGGTCCTTCCTAGTATTATAGTATCTCAGAGAACAGAGCAATATCAACATTTCTTAGCCTTCCAGAGCAGAAAAATAAAAATTAAAATTAAAAAATCAGTTCACTCAGTCTAGTTAGTAGAGATTTTTTTTTTTTTTTTTTTTTTGTGTGATGTCTAATTCTTACAGTACAGTTGGCACTACTTTCTAGATGGAGCCTAACTGAAAGTATGACATCTATTAAGAAATAGACCTTTCTTCACCTCAGTAATTGCAAGCATGGGGAAATCCAGAAAGAAGCGCAAGACTGGAGTAAAGCAGAAAATGGTAGTGTGGAGTGGTTGTTATATGTGCAATGTGTGATTAGGAAAGAACCTGTAAAAATGTCTGTTAGGGTACAAATAAATTCACAGTTGCCAAGTTTTGGTTGCTCCTGGCATGAAGTTTTTTCCTGTCTTTAACATACCAGTTTATGTATAGTTGCAACTAAACAATAAAATGCATAATGTTTTCAAATAAACAGTTTGAGAATAAGTGCAGCACCCAGTGGAAATTTAAGCTTTGGTGGTGATACAGTAGTTTGAAAAGTTTGAGAATATCTTGCTGCTGGTAGTAATATTAAATATGTAGCATCGTTTAATACGCCATACAACTGTTGTGATGTGTATTAATTTATTCACTTAGCATTTGTACGGTACTACTCCAGTGATGACCAATTCTGTTTTGCTAGATGCTGCTTAAGAGCACAATAAAATGATATTTTGTGTCCTTTTCCCTGATACTTCTGGCAAAGTCATAATGTTAATAAACCACTATTTTTCCACAGTTTAGTAGTCTCTTTCTGCTGCAAGACAAAGCTGTAAAAGATTTGATAATCCATCTGAGAATTACATTTTTTGCATTCTATTAGAGTTCTTCAGAGTTTGACTTTATTAGGATACCTGTTTCATGTTAAATTCATTATGGCTTTTTAACTAGTCTGAAAAAGTGTCTATGTACATTTTCAGGTTTCTTGCAGAAATATTAACGTTCCTAAGTCTCCAAAATCAGAGTGAAAAATACAAAAGCAGTGGAATTATCATTGCATCAACTTCTAGGCAAATCCTAGTTGCTTACAAGGGAACCTGAAAGAAATGCTATGGCTTTTGAAACCATTTAAAGAATCTTTTGTAGGTCAATTGTAGTGTATGAAAAGGTGGTGACAGTACAAAGAAGTGACCTTTATTTATGATCTTTAAATGTTCTTGATATTTCTAAAATAAGTCTCACAGTTTCAGTGATCCGATGGGAGGGTTTTGCTTTGTTGTGATTTGTTTTGTTTTCTAGTGTTTGAAGGTTTAGACGATATAAGGTCAATAAGGGACTTGTTCTGACACCATACCCCTTCATTTCTGCTGATACTAGCAGTATTGAGGTTTCTGCCCTTTATAGAAAGTAGAGTTGCATTTTAAGATCACAATATAACATGCGCACAATTTTTGAGCCAGTGTTTTTCTTGTTTATATCTTTAAAAACAAATATGCTGTATATCATCCTAAAGATGCAGGGAGGGCAAAGAAAAATGCCATCCAAATAAATACATGCCAAAGTTTATTTGCAGCATCTTTCAAAGAGATACTCCAGTTATTTTTATCTCCTCTTTAGATTCCTTCTGTTTGCATTTGCTTATATATACCAGGGAGTTGTTAAGGGAGATCAGTGTGTAGGAAGAGGAGTTTGTTTCTGCTGTCAAAGCTTGGATACCTATTCATCAGTCCACAGAGCTTTTCTTGGGTTTTGTTTTGTTTTTTTTTTTTTTGGCTTCTAGAAATCATTGTACAATGCAAATGTATGTGTTTGTGCATATTTACTTATGTGTGTATATTTTAGTAATGAGATTATTTTGCCTGGGCAGGCTAGAGGACACCTGCTTGCTGACAAGAAAATGTCTCTGTACATCTTTGCTGCCAGCATAAGGTTAGAGTGTATTTCTATGGAAATGAGCTCTTTACTATTTATATTTGCTGGCTCTCAAATGATTCATTAGTAGTATCACCTTATGTAGCTTGGCACAACTATACTTTCACGTGTGAACAAAGTGCTATTGCATCAATAAAACAAGCAAAAGTGCCGTTCATTATACTTTAACAAATGAGGAATTTAAATCCATCAGATTGTCATGTGTGAGACAATAACGTGATTTACGTATTAAAATGCTGCTGTGGGTGGATTACCATAGAAAAGATAGTTACATAGTAGAGCTGGTTTTCCCCTTCATCAAGATATCTTTTAAAATGTCTCTTAGAGAAACAAATGAAGTGAAAACTGTCTTGATTATATATGTCATTTCATTTTTCTTGTCTTTAAAAAATCAAGGAAGTTGAAGAGCTCAGTAAAAAAAAAACCAACCCAGCTTAAGAAATAGGTGAAAAAATTCTTGACAGAATGTAAACCATTATAGAAAGAGGAGGGAAAAGGTGGAGAAGAAGATGAGAGAGGAGTATATTCCGAGTTTACCAATACATTAGGTGAGTTTGCATGAGCAGAACAGACCTCAAGAAATTTATGTCAGAAACAAAACAGGAATGATTGTTCCAAGATCAAGTGCTGTCACCTGTATGAGTACAACAAACAAGAACCAATTTATTTTACAAACTAATTAATTCTAAAAATACATTTTTCTTTTTCACTTGTATATTAACAGTACAAGAACAATAAAATAAAAGAGGACTATGATATACACAATTTAAGACTATGATTGAAAGAAGATTCCAGTGTAGCATTCACTCATGCACATAGACATCTCATAGAATCATAGAATAGTTTGGTTGGAAAAGACCATTACGATCACCTAGTCAAGCCGTAAACCTAGCATTGCTAAGTTCACCACTAAGGCATGTCCCTAAGTACCACATCTATACGTCCTTTAAATACCTCCAGGGATGGTGACTCCACCACCTCCCTGGGCAGTCTGTTCCAATACTTGACAACCCTTTCAGTGAAGATTGTGAGACTTTTGCCAGTTGCTTGTAGAAGGCTTCATCTGCCTCTGCATTCTGGTTGGGTGGTCTATAACAGACTCCCAACAGGATATCTGCCTTGTTGGCCTTCCCCTTCATTCTTACCCATAAGCACTTGACCTCATCATCACAGACTTCAAGCTCAATACAATCAAAACACTCCCTAACATAGAGAGCCACCCCACCACCCCTCCTTCCTTGCCTATTTCTCCTGAAAAGCTTATAACCATCCATTGCAGCACTCCAGTCATGCGAGTCATCTCACCATGTTTCTGTGATTGTGACTGTGTCATAGCTACCCTGCTGCACAATGGCTTCCAGCTCCTCCTGCTTATTGCCCATGCTGCGTGCATTGTTGTAGATGCATTTCAGCTGGGCTATAGATTTCATTCCCAACACTGGCATACTGCCCCTGGGCTCATCTCTACTGAGCCTAGTTTTATCCCCTTCCCCCTTCAAACCTAGTTTAAAGCCCTCTCAATGAGCCCCCACCAGCTCATGAGCAAGAATCCTTTTCCCCCTTTGAGACAGCTGAAATCCATGTGTTGCCATCAGACCTGGTGCTGTGTAAACCTTCCCATGACTGAAGAAACCAAAATTCTGCTGATGGCACCAGCCTCTGAGCCATGGGATAATGAGGTGTGTTTTCCTGTTCCTTTCAGTATTCTTTCCTGCTACTAAAGGGATTGAGAAAAACACTACTTGTGCTTCCCATCCTTCAACCAATAGCTCCAGTGCCCTGAAGTCCCTTTTGATTGCTGTTGGACTTCTCTCTGCTGCCTCAGCAGTTCCAACTTGCATGACCAATAGCGGAGAATAATCAGAGGGCTGTACCAGACCAAGGATTTTCCTAGTGATGTCACTTACCCAGTCCCCAGGGAGGCAACAGACTTCCCTGTGGGTTGGGTCCGGTCGGCATATTGGCCCCTCTGTTACCCTCAGAAGGGAATTGCTTGTGACCAGTGCCCTCCTTTTTTTCTCAACAGACACCATCAGAATGCATGGGACAGACTGCCTCCCCTTGGGCAACCCCCTGGATGGGCCCTCGTCTATATTTTCATCTTCATTTGCTGGACCCTCTATTTCCAGAGCCCCATAGCTGCTGTGTAAGGGCAGCCGGGTAGGCGAGGAAGGTCTGGAGGGGACTCACCTACCACCCTGAGCAGGGACCTGTTTCCACTCCCCTCGGTCTCTTAAGTCCCCTCCAGCCTGGTGGAAGAGGGTAGGAGATCCTCTGCTTCTTGTGG
>NW_010297553.1:9322-16607 GCF_000700745.2 Antrostomus carolinensis | reverse complement strand
CAGTGGTGGAAATTTCTCAGCGTGCTTCCCTCGTTTCTTCCCTGTTGGCTTTCTCTGCACAATCGGCAAGCTGGTGCATGCACATTGGCCTGCTCTCTGCTTCTGTTAGTCCTCAGGCTCCAGGGACCAGGCTCTGAGGGACAGACGTGCCCGGATCCTGTCACGCGGGCTGCCGAAGCAGAGGCCCATCGAAGGAGTTAAGCAGGTCGTGGTCTTGGCGTCTGGAAAAGGGGGAGTTGGAAAATCAACAACAGCAGGTAATTTTGGTTTTTTTTAATTATTGTTTACAGTGCACATTTTATAAGACTTTGTAAGGAATATTTGGATACTTGTTGTGTCATTACCTTGAAACTGAGTCCCACTAGCACCTTCACCTCTGTCAAGTCCCTTTGCAGCCATTGAGAATCTTCATGGGTACAGAGGTCTTGGCTTTCAATGAGGAGCAAATTGAGCAGACAGCTTTGAAATAATACATTTTTAATAGTGCAGTGCTGTCCTGGGACAGTCTGTTTTCTTAAGAGGTGGAATGGATCATATGCCAGGGCAGTGATACCGTTCCTGCTTCCCTAGCAGCATAGGTGTGCCTGTATAGTGCTCCTCTGTGCTATGTTGGCATAGTCATATGCTCTGTAGAGAATACTAATATTTGGAAGGTTTCAAAATCAGGTCTTTGTCCAATTTTCTGAACTACTTGTATAGGCGTTTCATAAACCAAAGATGAAACAGTAGTTACAAACCACACAAGTTGATCAGAGCTTTGTGAAGCACCTCGAACTCATTTCTCAGCCTCATCATTAGATTTTGAATTAATTTTTCTCTAAAAAAATTAGGACAAAACAGAACATATGTTACCAGTACTGCAGAAATTTGCTTGAACTCAAACAAAGATGCCAGTGAAGGTAAACATCTTGGAAATGATCTGTCAAGTGTTAGAAATTTGTTTAAAAAAATCTCTTCCTTAGCATCTAGATTAGGAAAAGAGTGATTCTTCAGTTGAATGTTGTCTGCTGTTCATCTCTATTTGCCATGAGTAACACATTGATGTAGCTCTGAATTTCACATTTTGTGGTTTGTATTTCAGCCATGCTTGAAAAGGACTGACTGTCTAATGAATAGTTGAACAGACAAGCATGATATCCTTAGTAAAAGTAATGGTACTTAAAAAAAAATAAAAAAAATTGAAAGTATTTTTTTCTGTACATAGGATACATATAAATACTCTTCTATACAAAAACATGCAAAACAATCAACACTTGCTTTTCTTAACAATGTGCCTTTTGGTTGATGGTTATAATTTATAGGCTGATTGTTTCAAGTTACTGAAAATACCAAATATTGGTTTGTAAATCAACAGGTTTTCACAATGAACATGACTTGAGCAGTAAATTCAGATTATCCTCCTCATATCTGCAAATGAATGTGCTAATTTAAGTCCTGCTAATTGGCATCTGTATGTAATTTGTGCATAAAGTATGACACATGTATAAATACCTACATTTGAAGAGCTGGGAGTTCATACCTATGCATTTCAAAATAAATAAAAAAAAATCAGAGTTCAACCAGCATTAAATAATAGAGTTTAAATGTAAACGAACCATTCAGACGTTGGTGTATTGGACAACCTTTTTGTTAATGAATGTATTAGTTTATAATATTGAGAAGAAAAAGTAATCTAGATTCTTGTTTATTAAAATGAGAATAAATGTCATGGTTCAGTTGAACAATTGAAGAGCAGATAACTCGTATGAACAAAAGTATTGCCATCATCATTGCTGAATTATGTACTTAAAATTATGTTCTCTGTAATGGAGATTTGTAGGGAGCATGTTTGGTGACAACTCCACTGACTCATTTTGAGAGCAGGAGTTGAAAAGGAAGGAGGATGGTAATTAGAGGTGGTAGGCACCTCTAATTCCTAAAGCACCACAGAAAATATCATCAGTCTTGTTGTCTGCAACTCTCTGAAGTTCAGTCTGTCAAGGCTCTTCTTATACTTTCCCTCAGTGTGTTTATGTTTCAGTTGCTCTGGCTCCATTTTAGGACAAGTGGATATGCTTTCTGGTCAAGTTTGTCAGAGCCATTCATTAACCTGTCTTTATATTTCTGTTGAATAACTCTTTCTGTTTGCTGCATGTAGCTTTCATTTTCCAGTCTCTGTTGCTTCCAGCACTTTCTGGTCTTCTGAAATCGATGATTAAAAGAAGAAATTGTGTTATAGGAGAAATATTTTTCAGTTAATGTTTAAATACTTTGGGTTTTTTTGTTGTTTGTTTGCCTAGTACGAGTGCGTGTTTGTTTCCTACGTTTCCTATCTCTTTCCTGTCTCTTTCCTGTGATTTTTGTCTTTGACTAGCCTTCTGCTGTATTTACACCATCTGGTACCATTTACACCATCTTTTGTCTCTTCTGTCCACTCTTTTGACTTACCCTGAAGATGAGAATACTGTAGAAAATTTCTCCTGACAGGAGAAGAGTTCAAAATGTGGTCTTGTAATAAGAGAATTTTCTAATTTCTTGAAACTCTTATTGCTTTCAGATGTGGAAATGGAATAACATTAATGGTTGGTGTTCTTGCTCACGTTTTGTTAATGCTGCAGTTTGTGGAAAATAAAACTATTGACACTGCCAACCACCTTGACCTTCAGACATTTTTAGCAAAGACTAATGGGCTGAGATTTTTCATTATTGTTCAGGGGAGTTGATAGAGTCAGCACAAGGTCAAATGTATGTCACTCATACTAACTGTGCTTTAACTTTTTTTTTTCTCTTGCCTTCTTTTATTCTGCATGTAGGATATACTATTATTGAAACTCATCCTTTCAAGGTAGAGGCCAAAATCCATCTATTCACCTGACCAGCCCGGACACAAGGTCTGGGCTTTGGCAAAGATGATAATAGTATTTGTGGTTCTTTTCCATGATCAATGTCATGTTTTTTGATTCTGGGCCTTCTCTACATGTTAAAATATTTTGATAAGTAGTCTTAAACCAGTTATTCTATTTCTAAATGTCACTTAACTTTCAATGCTTACATCTCAATGTATCTTTTTGAGAGAGTTCATCTTAGTTATCTGTAGGTATTTTATTGATGATGGAGATTAACCGTATCACAGATCCAGACACTCAGCTGGCTCTGTACATATCTGATTCTGAGCCAAGAAGTTTTATTTGTATTGTTAGCTCAATGTTTTGAGAATTTACCTGTGCTATTCCTAAGGCCAGTTTGGATTTCAGAAGTCACAAAGTCCAAACTAATAAACCTTCCCAGACTTGTACTTGCTGCAACATGACTAACACAGATCTAGCTCCCTGAGCGTCATTCCTCTTACTGGGTGGCTGGTTTTGCATGGATGGAGATACCCTTTTCTTGGAGCCTGCTTTAAAAAATAGTTTAAAAGAAAAAAGTAATGAGCTTCTGGAATGTATCTGCCCTGTCCTCCTTCACTCCTGGTAATGGGAACTTACTAATTAGAGCCAACATGAATGTTTAAGGTCAGGTTAGGTCTTATGTTGCATCTCTGTACCCTCTTTGAACTGCCAGTATTACAAAGACAACAGAATGCAAGAATCGGCTGGAGTTCAACAGAGAACATGAGGTGTCCAGCTAAAAAAAGTCAGGTTTTCCCACTGTATTATTCCCACTGTCTCCCTTTTTTCCCTTCAATACTTCAGTATCCTTTATTGATGAGGCACTGCAGATCATACTTTAATTTTCACACATCATAATTGTATAGGAAGAAGATAGATATATAAAGTGGTTTTAGGACTACGTGTGGAGTAACTTGCTGCTTTCTTTTGGTTTTTTATTTATTATTGGTTTGCTTGTCTTTTCTCCTTATCTGTGATTTCTAGATTGGTCTCCAAGTTTCAGAGGATTAATTTTCCTCTGATTCAGGGAGTGGTTAATCAAGCGTCTGTTTAAATAGCAAACTGAAGAATAAAATCTATATGCTTTATCAGTTTAGGAGTAAACAGAGGCTGTGTGCTTCTTGGGAAGAGCTGTACAATTTTCCTTGTTAATCTCCTCACCATTTTGCTTGAAGAAACTTACTTTTCTCAATACTAAATTCTTTAAACTGGGAATCTGGCTCCCCAGCTTGATCTCAGTACCTTCACACTCCTCCAGTAGAACAAGGGTGACTGCAGCTTATCTGTTTTAAAAGGCTCTGTGGACTTAGATAAAACAACGTGTAAAGAAAGCAGAAGATATTACCCAAGAAGTAGTTGTGTGTGGATTGTTTTTTTTGTGGTTTTCTTTCTTTTAAAATATGTTATTCCTTGGATTATAACAGTTACTGTTTGGTTATACTGAAGGTTGAGGGAGGTCTTCCAACATAACTGAAGCTGGTGAACCATTAAAAGGTACCACTTCTTGCTTGTGCTTTTCAGTTGTGGGAGTTAAGTATAGATGGAAATGTGAAAGCTGTACACAAACTCAGACTTTCCAGTTGCTTCATCCTGTTTTTCTGTTTCTTTAGTTGTTACAGGTGTTTTCAGGGTAGATGGGACTTTGTTTTCTGATGTAAAAATCAAAAGAAAAGCATGCATTGTACCCTCTTCCAGAAAAGATCCATGTTGAATGTATTACAAGAAATAAAAAAAAAGGGGTATAGTCATCTTTCAGGTCACTGTACTTTGATAGTTTAGGTCAATACTTGGCTAATCTCTAGTTTTTAGGAAGTTCACTAGAGACTGTGGTGGAGGTTACTGATCACAGAATCACAGAATGTCAGGGATTGGAAGGGACCTTGAAAGATCATCCAGTCCAACCCCCCTGCCAGAGCAGGAACCTAAATGAGAGTAGAGTTTTTTTAGTATTATAGTACAGAGTCTGCTTTTTGAAAGTCAAGTGGGTACATCAGTGGTTTTTTTCTTGATGTTATCCTTTGGCAAAAAAATGTTTTTATATTGCAGTGTTCTCTAGAAACTAAGAGTTTGCAAGGTTTTGCAGATTAGCTGGAGTTTGGAAGCCTGTTGGCAAACATGTGCTGAAATATGAGTGCTGCTGCCACTTAAACTAGTAGTACTGTAGAGGTGCAAGAAGCTAAGAACCAAGATGATGAATGCAATTATTAAGTGTGATATACTTGTATTATATTTTTTCTTGTTAGAAATGATAACATTCTCAATATTTAGGAATTATGTTTTCTTGAATTTAATCTTTCTTTTCCCTTCCTTTTTCTTGCAGTAAATGTAGCCCTCGCCCTGGCAGCAAATGATTCGGTAGGTGAACATCCAATTATCAGCCTTAATGTGAAACAAGTGTGTGAGTCATAAATCAAATGATTACTGCTGGGGACAGTCATTAGACATTAGATCTAAGTATTTACTCTGACAGTTCATTTCTCTATTTGTTTTTCACAGACTTCTGAGTTTGTATTAATTTGTTTATGTTTTATCAGTACTATGAATGACTTAGTAGCTCTCATCCTTCATCTGGGTTTGGCTGTGTCCTTTTCCTTGTGTATCTCTGAGTTCACCTGCAGTTCTGCAAGGATGTATAGACATAGTGGTGAACGTTTGTGCAGGTTGGAGACATGTAGTAAATAATCAAATTCTATCACTTCAGAGCACTGACTTGGAAAATATATGAGTAGGTGCTGGATGATGTCCAAAACATTTGTAATAGTTCCAAAGATTTACTTTTTCCAGATAAATTACTGTGTAAAAATACTTTAAATATAAACAGCTGAGGAAAGAGAGCAGCTACATATCTTCCCTAAAGCTTGGAAATATATTTTTTTGAGTGACAAAATATCATTTGCACAGTTTGGTATTGCTCCAACTATTACTTGGACTATAAATAGACAGTGGGAACCATTCAAGTGTAAAAACAACAGGTCTTCCTTATGTCCATTTGCTGCTATAAACTGGGAGTAGTTCCATTGTGCACATTTATTACCACAGAGGTAAACATGGAAGCAAGCTTTGCTTCTTATGTAAGGTTGTACAAGTGTACAATGCAGGTTTTGTACTCATAAAGCATTGATTAAAACCAAAGTATCCTCAAATCCTTTAATCTGGTAAATGTAGCATCTTTTTCTTGTTGTAAAAGGTGAGTGAAAGAAAACAGCAGGTAGAAGGAATGAGGTTTATGTGCAATCTGCATACTTCCTATAGGAATTTTGTAAAGATTAAAAAAAAATTCCATAAACTCAGTCATACTTAATAAGAAGAGAGTGTTTAAAGCTGTTACATGAAATATGTACTGTTTGTAATGGCATCTGATCTTGATGTTTCACAGTTTTTCAATCTGTGTTTTAAATAGGCTGCTGGAGTAATTTGATTTCAGAGAAAAATCTGTCATCTTGAAAAGCAAACCTGCTTGAATGGTTCCTTCTAATTAACTTTAAAACATGGCATTTGCTGTAATACTTTCACAAAACAAGTGTGATCCTGCAATGTGATCTCTCTTGTGGCATGGTCATTGAGTAGCTCCATGGAAACCACATCAACTAATTGCACATAACTTTCTGTACCAGCTTAAGCATTTTTAGGATTGTGCCTGATATTTCCAAACATGTAGTTTTGTGCATTGTTTAAATTTATATTTAGATAAAGCATCTCTTAGTAATTCTGACATACACAAGTTGTGGGATTGTACCCTTTCGTTAGGAGGTAAACATCTAGCTGTAAACATAATAATGTGATCCACCACTTCAGTAGCCTGTTAAAACACTTATAAAACACATAAAAAAGGGAGACCGTAGTCTGGAATGGTTGAAAAGGTTGTTGCCAGAGTTATGTGGAAAATCGGGGACTGAGAAATAATTTTAAATGAAATTGAGCCACGAAAGTTAAGTAAACATAGAATGTGCTGGTAATTTCTGATGTTACGATGATGAGATGGTGCAGCATTGGAGGCCAGCATCTGGTGGATGTTAATCAATGAAGAGCAGCTGAAACTGATGAAATAGCTGTGACTTGCATGAAGTGATGGACACAATTTAAAAAGCTGCTGCCATGGTGAATTTGCACATTAATGTAGTTACAGGTTAGAAAATATGAAATTAGGCTGGATCGAATAAACTCAACTCTCTCTTGTTTGTTCATACATTAATATCTTCTCTTTTTTTAAGATAATGATGGCACAAATGTTTATGCTTAACCTTTGGGCTTGAATTTGCTGGTGTGTTCATTTATGTATTCCCATTGATTTCAGTTTACTAGTTTTGTGAGTCAGGGTTATGAAATTAAGGTCTCTGGGACCTTGATCCAGGCTGGGATTGTCCAGTGCTCTAAATTGTAGGGATCATTGCAATGTTCAGTTTTGTTACAGTGAAATA
>NW_010297553.1:1097-9283 GCF_000700745.2 Antrostomus carolinensis | reverse complement strand
TGAGTTTCTTTGACCTCAGATATGCAGCAATGGACCTCTTCATTTTACTTTTAAAAACTACTGATTGTGCATTGCCTTCCCTGGTTTCCCTTCGTTGCTATCATGAGTTCATCTTTTTCTGAGGAAGCAGTAATGATTCTGTCAGTAGATCAGAGCTTCAGCAGCCTCCTGCAACTTCATTACAGTCCTTATGTCTCTTATACTAAATACAGGTGTATAGAAACTGATTTTTGAACTTGATCTACTGTTTAAAGAAGGAAAGAAAGGACTCAGGAAGAAAGATGGGTCACCATGGCAATAATTAGATACAGTCTGTTTCTGTTACAAGGTCAGTGCTTCTAACTAGATTTTCAAAGCAAGTAGTATACTGGAGCTAAATGCCTTTAAAAGTAATGTTGTCTTCTCATCTTTCAGGAGTTCTTTTTCTAAGATTATACAGGTCACAGACTACTGAGAAAAACTGGTTTCTGGTGAGGGAGATCTGTGGAAGATGCTTTCTGAGGAGACTGGATTAGAGCAGATTCTTGCTGCTTTCAGTAACAGCTGTGACATCTTATTGTTGTTTGATAGTGTCATAAGCTGGGAGAAGATTAACAGTCAAAGCATAAAGGAATTTTTTGTTCTCCTGATAAAAGGAAGCTTTCTTCCATCTTCTCCTAAAAGTCTACTTTCTATAGTTAAAAACCAAAACCCAAACCCCACTGTTTCTATAGATAGGTAATTTTTTTAATGCAGAAGCTTTTTCAGTTATTATGGTGATGGTCTGAAGTATTAAGACATCGACAGAGCCTTGGACACTGTTGTTGGCACATAGTGTTGTTGGCAGAGCTGGGATTAGAATTCAGGAGTTCAAGTCTTGCATGCTGGTGCTCAGTCTGTTTGGCATATTTTTACCTCATGGTTACAGAGTAAATAATTCAAGACAGAACTTCATTGAGATGCCTAGATACCACATCCAAGGCAAAGTAGGTTTTTTAGGAGTTTTGTTTTGGGGGGGTTTTTTTGATGCAAAGCCAGGGGAACAAGCAGGGCAGCCTCTCACCCCTTTCCGGAATATTAGGCTTTTGGTACCCTGGGTTACCTGTTGTAGATGGATTAGTTAAGAATTGTATAAGCTCTTGGGCCTGTACCAAGACCTATAAATCTATACAGTGTTCATTTGTGTTAAGAAATAACTTAGAGTTTTACCCTTGTGTCCTATTTTTAATTGCTTGCTTAGTTTGACAGCTGATTCTTTTCATTCTTTTGATGTACCAGCAGCAGTTGCACTCCCCTAGGAGTGCTTGGGAAGAATTTTTGGGTTGCATGCCAGGACAGTTCATACTCAGACTAGAATGACTATTTATGAAAGCTGCCTGGTCAGAGACGATTTATAGTAGAAACAAGTTGAATTAATAGATGGCAGCAATAATAGGATAGAGATTGCTTGTTTATGAACAGAGTATTTTAGTGAGCAAACACCAGCTGTGCATGACTAAGGATGGCACAAATCCAGCTGGGAGGCTGCGTGCTTGTGCTGTCACTATGAGGCAAGCTCCCCAGTCAGATTTCCTTTAACTCTCCTTTTCTTTCCAAGAAGACTTAACATTTTTCATTATAGGATGAAATAGTTTTTGTGTTGTGAAGAACAGAGGAGCAAGAAGTAAAACCATATGGAGCAAATTAGCATGTAAGCATAAGCAAGAAGCTTCTACCTGCAGTAGTGGGGACACGTGATTAAAGGCATCAGTTTTAACTATTCTAGCCTAACTCTGTGTCAGGGGATTGTTGGGTCGAGCAGACCAGGACCAAAATTTGACCTGCATCAAGAGTGATTTTAGCTTAGGGCGTGGCCTTTGTTTTCCCAAGCAAACCCACTGGTTGCTGAGCAACACAGTGTTTTAGATATAAGACTATCAATGTTTCTGTACATCAGTGTGGGAGCCCCAGGGGTGCTAGCAGAGTGCTTCTCCTCCCGTGTATCCAGGTAGTAAAAGGCCAAACACCTTGTCTTGTAAGGTAAATAAAGCTGGGGGAAGTTGATGTTTAGCTAAATGAAAAACACATATTCAAACAATATCACAGTCAAACTGTCATGGCACAGGTTTTTTGTTGTTTTATTTTTTTTTTAAAGCAGAAAACGTGTGGTTACCTATGTACTACATGCATGTGTGAGTAAGCAGTTTCTCACAACTGAGTAGCAAATTATAGCATAGATATTATGTAGTTATGAGCAGAGTCTTCATGTGAGTTCACTATTGTGATAATAATTTTAATTATTGGAAATGTGTATTTAATCAAACAGCATACATTCATTTCAAAACTACTCAAAATCCACCCAGCCTGTTTTCTTTACATTCCAGCTTTTTTTTTTTTTTTTTTGCTTTTTTTCCAGATATTTGGCTCCTGTAATTTAACTGTTTGTAGTATTTGACTGCTGCATTAATAGGTGACTTCACAGTGTATGTACATTTCTTTCTGGTAAGGAAAAAATTCCACATGTGGGGAACAAACAAATTTAGAATCTAGAAAATTTAGTCAAGAATGGGCTCCTTCACCAAATAATTACAGCGTGAAGGCAGGTTTTGACCTGTTTTGTCCTCCTCCTGTGCAGTTTTCCTAAATATTAGGGCTTGATTTCTGGGCAGGTGTACCTTTGCTTAGAGAATCAGAAGACTTTAATTGCTATAGATAAGGCGTTTATACTTGTTTCTTAATGCTAAAAAGTGTCAATAAACTTGGAGATAGCAGTTAGAATTCATTTGAGTTATCTTGCAATGACAGCTCAGCTTCTAGATCAGCTGATAACATGAGGGAATAAAGCTTTAAAAATCTTACTGTTTTTCCAGTAAAAAAATTAGTAAAAGTAAAAAATATTTTTAAGCATAGGCTACTTAAAATGTTTTATTTTAATCAAATGCTATATGCTTAATCTGAGGGGAAAAAAAAAAGATTAGTGTTGCATGTAGAGTTAATTAAGCCCTGCATGCTGGGTCTTCAAGTCACTGAAAGCCTAGTGCAGATGTCAGGGACTGATGTGAAAGGTGGAGCATGTTTATAATAATCTGGCGTGCTGTGAAAGCATTGAGGCATCTTGGAGAGATGTAGTAATGTTTGGAATTCTGTTTTGGATTTTGAGAATTTATTTCTAAAATTACACTTTATTCTTTTTTTTTAATTATTATTTTCAATAGGATACATAATGTGCAAGGAGGCCAAACAAGGTTGAATTACTGGTATCTGACTATTTAGAAATCTGACTGGGAGCTACTGCAGACTGTTGTGGAAAAAAGTGCCAGAGAAGTTCTGTAGCTGACAGAAAATTAGATCTTCGTATGAAGGAAAAGGGCTTCTAAAGCAATAGAAGAGCGAGTGTTTAAAACAAGTCTGTATTTCTAGGATAGAGAGTGAGAAAACTGCAGTGGTACTTTTTTGTCTTTAATCCAGTTTTCAGCTAGGCACTCAATTAGTGTGCAGCTGAAAGAGGTAGAGAATTAGGGATTAAAAGATGGCTATTCAGTTTGTCAATATGTCAAATGAGGAATCCAGAGCCTATCCTGATTTTGAGTTCCCTTTTGTCCTGTGTGTTGCTGCTTGCAGTTTAGGATTAGCTCTAAGTCTATAATGACATTAAAAGGGTAAATTGAGAGTCCTGGTGGTGGATTAAGAGCACCAGCTTTAAAAATAACTGGCATCTTCACTTAGCAAAGCTGGAATTTCTGTCTTTGGAATGGGCTGCAGCTGCTGAATGTTGGGATTGCTTCTAATGTAGGGAATCCTTCACTGTATAGAACAAGGATAGTTTATTAACCTGTGCCTCCCTCCCTCCCAGGCTGGACACCAGGGAATGCTGGTGGTCTGCAGAGTTTACTTCAGAGTAAAATACCACTTTCTAACATCCAGTGGGGATATATATGCCCTACTGAGTGTGGTAAAAAGTCTCAGAAAAGATGAGCAGAAATGCAATTAATGCTGTCAAAGAGTCTCTGGATGTTTAGCAGTAATGCAGGCTGTGTTGATTAACAGCTGTTTCTAGCAGCTTCTTGTGATCTGATTTTTTTCTTTTTTTCCTGAAGTCTTTTATCAGGCTTGTTCCTCAATAAAGCTTTTGGCAACTTGGAAGAAATCAATGAATATCAGGAGAATCTCCACTGAGCACAGAAGTATGTGTGGAGTGGTCCTCTGTGATATATGAATAGAACTGATTGCATTTGGTTGAAAAATCTGTTACTGGAATGTGTAATTGATTTTGTAGTTATTACTACCTGAAAGACAAAAAAAGAAACCTACGTAAAGAAAGTGTATTGAAGAGACTAAAAAACTCTTAAGTGTCTGCTAAAATAGTTAACAGAAGGAAAGATATGGATGATTTTGTCGTTAGCATGGACCTATGTCACCTGTACAAGGGCCATGTGTAGTAAAACTCGGCTGCCTAAGACAGCAAACGTAATAGCAATTGAATAATTTTGAATCTGCATAAGGAAAAGCAAAGGAAGCAAAAATTACTGGATTTTTGCAAGCCCTCTCTCTGCCAGTACATGGAGGGACTGTGTCTAATATGGCCTTCAAGAACTTTATTTTAATTTTTTCCCCCAAAGGATTTGTTACAACTAAGCTCAGAGCTTGAAAATCATTAATTCAGAATATAGCAATCTTGCAAATCTCTGTTGCTCACAAGGCAGTCACCAAGTTCAGAGGCTAAACTGAACTGTAATTAGACTGAGAATCTAACCAGAGAAGTTAAAGGAAAGGATCTTTTAGTGAGGCTATCTGCCTGTGATTTGTACGCTGCACAAAATGAAGCTGTAGGATTCTTATCTTTCAGAGATACATGCAAGAATTTCTTCTTTATCTATTGACGTGGCATTTGGTTTTCTTGTAAATACAGAATCTGGTGACTGTGAAAACTTGTTTTAATTTCTTAGTGTGAGAGAAGTTTCTGAATTGGAATGAAAATGTTACTGTGTTTATGCTCGGGTAAGAGATGCAGTAATTATACAGATGTGCCTTATGCTGAATATTTGTCAGAAATCTTTGGAGAGGTCTAACTGGGCAAATTAATATCTTGTTGAGAAGATTAATAGTAGTGAAATAAAAAGCATAATGTAGCCAATGATGTAAAAGCAGAAGATGAAGAGGAGTTACAGTTCCTTACCACAATCCTTTATCCCTTTTTTTTTTGTGTGTGTGTGTGATCTTGAGCTCACCAGTGATCAGATGAGACCATGACAGCTGGCACCAGTACCGCAGTCCTAGCAGTAGTTAGCATATGCTAGAGAGCATTTAGCCAGAGAGGGGGGAAACCTTAAAAGCATTGACAAGGTAAATGGGAACATCTGTGAATGTTTAAGTATACTTATTGCTGAATAGACTGAGAGAGTACTTCTGTGTTTTCATGTGCTGACAGGATATTTATTTCTAATTTTGTGTTCTTTCTGCCTGATGTTATATTGGTAAGGACCTTACTCTGTACGAAGAGGTCGATTCTGCATGTGCTAGTTTAGTGTATCTTTTCAAAGTAGCTTGCCATATGTCCAGTGATGTGGAAGTACACAATTAAATTGTCTGGGAATGGTTACATTGTCAGTTATATCTTGAGAGTTTAAACTGTTCAGAACTTGCAGTAAGGCAAAAAAAAATTACAAGTCTCTAGAAAGTATTTTTCAAGTGTAATAAACGTGAAGATTGATTCAGACTTTCTTCCACAGCTGGGTAGGTGGAAGGAAAAGGACAGAGGTTAACTTGAGAATGGCTGTTTTGAACTTGGTTATTGCTACGCCAGCTGGAGAGACAGAATGCTGTTTGTTTAATAGCACAGAATAGAAATAATTTTTTTAAGGAGAAAATGCAGCCATAAGAAGGTGATGGAGTTTTATTACCTGAATCCTTTTCCTGCAGAGTGCCGAGGGAGGCTGTAGCAGTGGTGTGTGCTGTGCTGTGAAACACATGTAGAAGCAGGGGGACTTTGACATGCTTGGATGTGCTGCATTTCGGTCTGCATAACCCTACTGTTACTTAGAAAAAAACAGCGATTCAGCATTGGTATGAGATGTATATCCCTGTGAAAATAATGTCAGAGGACATTAGAGGAATCCTAGAGCTTTCCCCCGCCCCTTTCTTTCTTAAATTGACTTCTTGGTCCTGCTTGTGATCCCCTGTAATCTGTTCCTCCTGCCCTGATGTTCATTTTTGCCTTGTCTGATGTTAATGCATGTTTTTTAGGGTTTGTTTTAATACAGCAGTACTTGGAAAGATGTGCTGATTTATATGAGGTGTGGGTTACATGGCTGAAAACACAATTTATTAAAATTTAATTTAATTTTTTTTTATTAGCTCATGCATCTGGATTAGAATTCACTCAGCATGAGAAGTATCTGGTGTTGGTAATTCTGATTAATAATTTCATGTGGTAGCATCCAGGTGTCTGCAAATTATTTAATCTCTTGGGGATTTAAAACATGGTAAATGCTGAAACAGGTCATCTGGACTGTGCTGTGCCTGTCTTAAAAGATCCCTTGGTATCTGCCATAATGCTTTTCCAAGATAATTAAACCTTAAGTAAAGGATTATTATTAGTATTCTAGGGATGCTTACATAGTGCAAATGCAAGGATAGTTGGGAGAAACAAACCTCCAAAGCTTAGCTTATTGGGCCAGTGCTTTCTGCATAAGCTGCTGGTTTTAGGCAGTATGAACTCTTTTTAACTAACATGGTGAATTGCTTGGTGAAGAAAAAAACCTACCTTAGGCTATCTTTGGGGATATTCTGCCAGGGATTTAAAGACCTTCCAAAAGACTTTTCTTCTATAAACTTCTAGAAAGCACCATGCTTACAGGAACACTTGTGCTTTCTTTAATATGAGTTGTAGAAACTGGACAATCTGTTAATTATTTTTCTGTTTGAAGACAAAGGTTTTATTGAGCCATATCCACTAACAGAAGAACTGCATCTCAGAAACAGGCATCTTTCCTGCTTTTGAGGAAGCCTGTAAATTTTTTTGAGAAACTGTCAGGTTTATTGCAACAAAGATCAGCTTTGTAATTTGCAGTAGTAGCTGAATTTGCAATTGAGAGATATTTTCTCGTGTGTAAGTATTTATTCTTAATTTCAGGAAATTTGGTATGCTCACAGATTAATGAGGACTCCTAGGAGTAAGTGGCCTGTGGTGGTAAAGATCTGTCTATGCTCAGGAGGTCATGAAGTCAAAATAATTAATTTAGATCATCCTGAATCTTCAGTCTCTAGACTGAGAAGAAAACTGTAGTGAGTTGTAAGATCATTGTAGTTGGTCAGACAGTGCATAGTCGCGATCCTTGTTTGGGGGAAAAACCTCAAAAAGCTGAGGGAAAGGATGTCAGTCAGGTTTAAAACACTACGTAGGTTTTTCTGCAAATATTTACTGTCATTTGAGAAGCAATTAGGTGGCAAAGCCCTTAGATGATGTTTTGATGGGTTTGATTAGCTGCTGACAGATAAAAGGACTGAGTCATGAATCTTTCTAATCTGTTAAAATATGCATTTTGTAGAAGAACAAAGAAGCTCTAATACTGTTGTTGATGTCTTTGAAATCTAACATAAAAATGAGTCTTTTCAGTCTTTTTGAAATTTCAGTTTTCATACAGTAGGCAAGAAGTAGAATAATTTGTCAGAGTAACTCCTGAACTTTTTTGTAATAGCTTTCACAAGATGTTTTAAGGAAAGAAATATTAAAAAAATTTGAAATAATCTACATAATTACATATGCTTTGCTCTGTTTAATAAAAAAGTATATTGACTAAGGGAAATTTGACCTTAACTCCTAACAGCTTTAAGTGGTTTAGCTGTTAGGAGCGTCTTCAGGGTTCAATATCAACAGCTTAAAAAAAGAGAAGTAGAAAAAAAAAAAGAAAGCAACTCTCACAGTAAAACAAAACCTCAAACTTAAGCTACTACATATGTATAGTAATAAGGGTCAGTATTGCTTCTCAGGTGTCTGGGCTTCTGTGAGTTAGTGTGGTGGTTTAACCACAGGTAGATCATGGTCGACAGGGTGGGAGTCACAACAAAGGGGACACGGGATTAGGGTGAAGGACAGGGACAGCACCCTCACCAGTTATGGTCACGGGCAAAACAGACTCAAGTTGGGAAAGAAAAATGAATTTAATTCGTTGCCATTCATCCGAGTAGCACAGTGAGACATGACAACCACATCTTATAACACCTTCCCC
>NW_010297553.1:0-729 GCF_000700745.2 Antrostomus carolinensis | reverse complement strand
CCCCCCCTCCTCCTTCCTCCTGGCAACGAAGCTCTCTCTTTATTTAGGCTGAAGGTCTTTTGTTCAGGTCAATGGCCTCTCCTCCAGGTTCTCTCCACCTTCTTCTTTTCAGGACAGTCCTTCCCCTCACAAATATGGATTCACAGAGGCATTTCTCTAGTGCTCATTGGTCCAGCCTGGGCTGGGGGGTCTCTGCCTTGGAGCCAGGGGAGCTTTTGCTCTCACAAGGTGGCCCCTTCTCCCACTACCAAAAAAACGCATGCCCCCCGCCCCAACCCAGCACAGTTAGTTTCTTTATCTTAATTGAAATTCAGATTTATTTAGAAGTAGTGGCCTCAATGCCTAGGTTTTTAATCCAGTGCATTTCTGTTTGAAACAAACAGATTGTGATGCCACAGAATATACTTTGTATTTGAAATCCTGTTCAAGGGTAGAGATGCTGTACACTTGTGTTAAAAGCATTTTTGTACTCTTCTAACCAGAAACTTGGTTGTTATCACTGAGCCGTTATCTTTCTCTACATCTTTCCCATCAAAAGTGTGATAACAAAATGGCTTAATATATGATACCAAATAATACATGATACCAAATTATGAAAACTTCATCCAAAAAATGATGCACACATTTTGAAGCAAGTAATGGTGAAGGTCTGATTCAGTATTGTTGGAAAAGCTCCCATTGCTGCCTTAACCTTTCAAGCAAGGTTTTAAATATACTTGCTTGCAGTTT
>NW_010297552.1:18698-33065 GCF_000700745.2 Antrostomus carolinensis | reverse complement strand
GATACAGACTGGAGGCAAAAAATATCTGCAGGTAGTACAGCTACATCCACAAAAGGACACCCCATTTAAGATGATTTTTAAGAGCTATAGTATTTATTTTTTTTAAAAGAGGGATAAAAATATTTTTAAACTATATCCCAGGATTTGAATGTGTTTACAGTAACAATTTAAAAGATTCTAATTGACAATTTGAAATATTGTGATTGCACACAGTTATTAGAATATAGAAAAACAAGTGGAGATAAATGTCTTAATTTTAGTGGTAAATTGGAGTAAAAATGGGTAAAAAAGTCTTTTACACTCTAAGCATAACAGCATTGCTCTTTTTAAGTGGTCCTTCATCTTTAATCAATATTCTACTGAGAAGAAAGGATCTTATTAAGAGAAATAATTGCCACAAGTCTCCTAAACCACTGAAAAGCAGATGGTACGCTGGATCGGTATGAATGGTTACAACTACCTTTTGAGGTAGGATTTGAACAAGTCATATAGAAATTACTGGATCAACTTCCACATTCTAAAGCCTTTTCTTTTATGTTTTGACCTAATTTAAAATTAGAATTTCAGTTGTGTTACAAGCAGATACTAGAACATTTTGTTCTTTTATGAATGCATGCAATTATGAATACATATTCAGTGCAACATTACTGTGGAAGAAGTAATTTTATTTCACAACTACTGCATTTCTATGAAAAACTTATATGAAAGGTCAGACTCTTGTACATGAATAATCCGTCTTTGAAGAAACAGTAATGGTGGTTTTAAGCAAGGTAGTGATGTTATAGTTTTCAAAGCTTTTAACATACTTAATATGACACTTCAATTTCTGAAAATTTTCTCATGCTAATGAGGGGATTCATAAGCAAATGTATTTGGAATAGTGGGTTATAAATGTCATAGTGAGCTTTCAACTTAAACAACCTAAACATAATATTAATTAAGCATGAATATTAACAATATTATACCACAACAATATCATGACAAAGAAATAAGTCAGCAGACTTCTTTTTTTGGCAGCTGTAGTCTCATTTCTAAAGATTACAAATAGTTTTATCAGAAGTACACAGAACATTTTAATTTTATTTTATTTTACTTTAATCCAATTTTCAGTTTTACTAAAAGTTAAATGTTGGAAGAGAATAGATTTATGTTCTTATTAGTACGTGAATTTAAATACTTAGAAAAAACAGTGACAGCAACCTGAGTCTATTTTTAGACTGCTAAGTCTATTGTTTTTGAATATGTTATTTATTTAATTTCTGTTTCTTTACTGACGTTTACTACTAAAAAATTCCCCAAAGTAGTATCTCTCAAAGTATTAAAGCATACTTGAGACTGGTAATTAGGAAAGTTACTTTAATCTGACAATGGCAATGCAGGGCAAGATACTGAAAACAAAAAAGAGTTTCTTTTGCTCCCAGGCTATCTGCCTGTGCACCTTTTACCTGGAAATTAGTGTATTGGATTTGTGTGGTCAGGTTTTGGTAGCAGGGGGACATAGGTGTGGTTTCTGTGAGAAACTTCCCCTATGTCCAACAGAGCCAATGCCAGTCAGCTCCAAGGTGGACCCAACGCTGGCCAAGGCCAAGCCCATCAGGGGCAGTGGTAACATCTCTGTGATAACATAATTAAGAAAGAGAAAAGGAAAACAAAACAAAACAAAACAAAAATCCCATGATATTTTGCAGCTTGAGAAAGGAGTGAGAATATTTGAGAGAAAAAACTCTGCAGACACTAAGGTCAGTGAAGAAGGAAGTAGAGGAGGTGTTCCAGGCATTGGAGCAAAGGTTCCCCTGCAATGTGTGGTAAAGACCATGGTGAGGCAGGCTGTCACCCTGCAGTCCATGGAGATCCATGGTGGAGCAGATATCAACCTCCTGCAATGGAGGATTCCATGCCAGAGCAGGTGGATTCCCAACAGAGGCTGTGACCCCATGGGAAACCCATGCTGGAGTAATTTCCTGACAGGACCTGCAGCCTCCATGGAGAAATGGAGCACATGGCAGAGCAAGTTTGATGGCAGGACTTGTGACCTTGTGGGGGACCCACGCTGGAGCAGTCTGTTCCTGAAGGACTGCACCCCATGGAAAGGACCCATGCTGAAGCAGTTTGTGAAGAACTGCAGTCCATGGAAGACTCACATCGGAGAAGTTTGTGGAGGACTGTCTCCTATGAGAGGGACCCCATGCTGGAGCAGGAGAGTGTGAGGAGTCCTCCTCCTGAGGAGAAAGGGGCAGCAGAGACAATGTGTGGTGAACTGACCACAACCCCACTTCCCCATCCACCTCTGCCGGTCGGGGGAAGGAGGTAGAAAATCAGGAGAAAAATTAAGCCTGGGAAGAAAGGAGGGGTAGGGAAGGCTTTTTAAAATTTAGTTTTATTTCTCATTATCCAACTCTGATTTGATGGGTGATAAATTAAACTAATTTCCCCATGCTTAGTCTGTTTTGCCTGTGCCAGTAATTGGTGAATGATCTCTCTGTCCTTATTTTGACCCACAAATCTTTCATTACATTTCCTCTCCTCTGTTCAGTTGAGAAGGGGGAGTGATAGAGCAGTTTTCTTGGGTACCTGGTGTCCAGCCAGGGTCAATCCACCACAATGAAGTACACAGTTTCCTCACATTCATTCTAATGCTGATTTCTCCTGAGCTCTGTCCTGCACATCTCTTTATAAAAGACCTCAGTACCTGTGTCCAAAACCTTCAGTTACCAAGAGGAGCCGTGTTACCAGCAGGGAGTTCTCTTTTATGCTATGCCATGCCTAGGGTAAACATTTATTTTAAATGAAACATCTGCTCACTTCACATTTTCTGTCTATATTTGCAAAACCATGAGGCTGAAAATCCCAGGAGAACTGGTTAAAAAACAGACAGGAGAACACCTGCACAGCTCAAAGAGATCTGTCTAAAACATCTTTAACATTTATCAGACAAAATTTATGAAAAAGATGAAAAATCAAATACTTTGTATTCTAGATATTTGACTTTGAGAAGCCATTGGAAGCCTAAAAGTCTGTCACATCTAAAAGCTATCATACACACAGAGATTAGGGAACTACGAAGAGACTAATCTGTTTTCAAGAGCAGACACACTGGGCTTTTGAAATGATACATCAAGCACATTATTTTTTTTTTTATGTATTGTAGATATTATTTCAAAAAGGTATAAGAAGGGAGGAAGGTCAAAAAAGTGCAGTAGCAGCCCAAGTACTGGTTAGCTGGTGGAGGTTACCTCCACAAACACACTAAGAGCAATTGGAGGGTGCAGTGTCATTCCAGCTGTGGTGTGTACTTCAGCTCAGGTGTGCTGTGGTGCAGGGCTTCTGCTGGAGTGTGTGCCAAGTGCAAGGTCCTGCACCTGGGTCGGGGCAATCCCAAGCATAAATACAGAGCAGACAATGGATTGAAAGCAGCTCTGAGGAGAAGGACTTGGGGGTACTGGTGTATGAGAAGCTCAATATAAGCTGGCAATGTGTGCTCACAGTCCAGAAGGCCAACCGTATCCTGGGCTGCATCGAGAAATGCACGGTCGGCATGTCAGGGGAGGTGATTCTCCCCCTCTACTCCACTCTTGTGAGACTGCACCTGAAGCACTGTGTTCAGTTATAGAGCCCCCAACACAAGAAGGACATTGACCTGGAGCAAGTACAGAGGAGGGCCACAAGGATCATCAGAAGCCTGGAGCACCTCTCCTATGAGGACAGGCTGAGAGAGTTGGGGCTGTACAGCCTGGAGAAGAGAAGGCTCCAGGGAGAACTTATAGCAGCCTTCCAGTACCTGAAAGGGCTCCAGGAAGGATGGGGAGGGACTTTTTACAAGGGCAGGTAGTGATAGAACAAGGGTCAATGACTCTAAACTGGAAGAGGGTAGATTTAGATGAGATATTAGGAAGAAATTCTTTCTTCTGAGGGTGGTGAGACACTGGAACAAGTTGCCCAGTGAAGTTGTGAATGCCCTCTCCCTGGAAGTGTTCAAGACCAAGTAGGATGAGAAACCTGATCTAGTGGAAGTTGTCCCTGCTCATTGCAGCAGGTTGGAACTAGGTGATCTTTAAAATCCCTTCCAAACCAAACCATTTTATGATTCCTTATACACAAATGGGGTCTAACTCTCACCTAATGTGATTAAACTTAAATAAACAACACTTTTATAAGTGTTTGTTACTTCAGTTTATTAGTTCACAAGAAAAATAGATGGGAAAATGGGATGAAAGAATTCAGAGCTTGATCCTAAGCTTAATAATATAAATGACAAAGATCCTATTGATTTTAATGGTCCATGATCTGAGAGTCAGGAAGCAGGTTGGCTGCAGAAGGTTTTTTATTAACTGTGTAAGGTTTTGACACAGTCTGACGTGCTCAGAAATCTGCAAATGTCTTTTATTCCAGCCACTGCCTTATGAATGTTGCATATTCCAATCACTAAAGTCCCTCCTATGTTTCTCACTGTTATTTTTATATCATGGCATTTATTTATGTAACACATCTACACAGAATATAAGAGTAGACCGTAAAATAGCAATGGGAAAATACTGACATTTTCGCAGACACTACTGAGGTCAAAGGTCAATGTCTCTTCCCTTTCATGTGACTTTGATAACATATTCAACATCTGTTATGAATTCTGTATCATCTGCACAACAGGAAACAGAACATAAAACCATGCACAGTTTAGAGTCTTGCACTTCTTTAACTGTTAACTGAGAATGGTTTGCAGTGTTCATGACTTCACAGTAGTACTGCTTGTAATTGCTAGTAAAATACAGACAAAGAGTCTTCCCATTGACATGCACACACACTGCCATTCAGAGGCAATTATGAGAATGATTTCGGTCCAATTAACATTGAAACGTATACCTCTTTAGGTTGCAAAAATTCAGATATAATTGGACAGGAAGGAGTCCTATGGACCCATAGGAGTTCTATTCCTATGACTATGTTGATGCAAAGCAGCACCTGAATTCCAACCTAGCTGCAGGAAGACCTTATCAACCTACTGTCTGAGGCTGATGAATTTTTCAATTCCATTCTGCTGGTCTGCTAATAATAGACACTAGAGCTTTAATCTTTTTTTTTATTTATTTGATCTTGCCTGCTTTAACTGGATAATTGTTGATTGCAAACTTCATTTGGCTTTTTCAATTAGCTTAATTTTTAGAAAATGTTCAGATACAGGGCTGGATTTGTCTGTTACTGTTCTACACATTAGGGGTGATTCAACAGAAATCAATAGCGCTTACTGTACTGTACCTTAAGATTTGGATCCTGCTCCCATGAACTTTTATAGGAATTAATTTAGGCTCATAATTATGGATTCAAAAATGTACAAAGTTGAGAAAATTTTACTTGAAAAAATGTTTTGGATTTTTTTTAGCTTTATATTACTGTGGAGGCACACTTGACTATCCTCACCATTAATGAATTAGACATACTAAAAGAAAGAGAAGGAGACAGTTAGAACTCCAAGTATTTTGCCAGATAAAAGGGAGAAAAAAAAAAAAAAAGGGAAAAAATAGAAAAAGAGAGGTGGGAGGGGGAAAGGATGAGAGAGATTATTGTTGTCCTTGGCTTCTTAAATGAAGAACTTTGTATTTGGCTGGACTGAGAATCATTTTTGCTGATAATGTTTTGTTTTGTTTTTTTTATGACTGGCAAATGGGTTAAAAATCTCTCTCCCTGGCATTTTTATTTCTTTTTTGGGGTAGCTATTTTAAAGAAACACCCTTGTTTATTCTGGCTGTCCAAATCTGCCTGTTGTAGAGAGAAGAATCAGAAAGAGGGGATGTAACAGCACATCTGCAAGTGGATGATCAATCACGGGCACATACTACAAACAGAAATTATGTTTAAAAGTGCTAGCAATGATCTGGTGATATTGTAGATCTGTTTTTCTTTCAGAATATGCATGTTCAATACATCACTACTGAGAAGCTTTACTTTCTTAGCCAATGTAAAATTATTTCAGTGCATTAACTCTGATAAACTTTCATTTGTAGATTCCTATTTTATCTTCAAAAGAAGAGAACAAACATCTTTCATTACTTTCTTCACCACTCTCTCTCCTCCAGACCTTGAACTGTGTATTGATGTCCTTGACAACAGAATAAAATTTTGCATTGAGCTGAGAGGAATGATCTAGAATAATTAAAAGAAAGCTGCATCCTTTCATTTTCATGCAGCCTTTGGAAAAAATCATGCTATAAGAAGAATTTCTAACTATACATAGAGTACTGTGAATTGCACATGATAAATAACTGTGTAATCTCCTCCACCTCCTCCCATGGAGGGGTGGAAAGGAGAGAAAAATCCAATCTTTTGGTCCAAATGTTGACAGGAAGAGGGAAGGATGAAGTAACGTTGTCTTATCTATCCTTATAGTACCATGGAAGGCATTGTATGCAAACTGCCTGCATACGAAGGTCTTTAAGTTTTGAGAGAGTGCAACCATTCAGGGAGACGACATTTCTAGAATGGAGAAATGTTCCTCCTCACTGAAAGCCACAGGCATTTTCTTTACATAGTTATTGTTGACATTGGCAGAAATGTTTTGCACAATTCCCACTCTGCACCTGTAAATTCCCCCAAGGCACGTTTGAAAACTTAAGGGATGGCCAGTCAGGGACAGCACAAGGGCATGGTCTGGGCCTACGTGCGGGTGAGATGCTTTTCCAAGCATGCCTCAAGGTCAATGAATCCAAACTTCCCACAGAAATCCCTGTGGTTTTATGAAGCTGCAATCCCTGCTGGCTCTGTGGGTGTCCAGACCCATCCCCCCCACATTCCTCAGCACATGATGCAGTGGAAACTGTGGCTGGAGCCTGCAGATCATTCTGCCTGGTTTTTGGCCATCCCATGACTTTTTTCCATGGGAGGATGTTAGCTGAGCCAAAGTGTTCAAATGAATCTGGCAATTCTCAGCTGTTTGCTGGCAGCCACCAATTGGTGAATCGACATAATTTGTGACACTCTCAGTGTGGGATCTTAAATGGAGACATTTTTATTTTAAAATACATTAGCTCAGCTCCTGTAAAGAAATTAAAAAAAAAAAAAAAAAAAAGTTTTCCAGGGCTAATTATTTCTTGTGCCTGAAACAATGACACAGGCGGTATAAAACTGTGGGATGAAATGGAAAACCACTGCTCCTAAACAAGACAAACCAAGACTGCCCACGCCCACTAAAAATTCTAAGAAACAAGGACAAACTCCACAATCTAAACTGTAACCCTAGCAACGTGCTGTGCTGTCAGTAAGAGATAGTACACAATTACCTAAGGAAAAAGCAATTTCTTCCTGTCTCTCCTGTAACTTCTCCTCCTCTTCTTCAGTTGTTTTCTGAAGTGATTTCTTTTTTCACATATTCAGATGAATGTTGTGCATAACAACAGCTACTTTAGCTTCCAAATTAGATATGGAGGTGAAACTAGCTTTGGTTTGGATGTATCCTTATTTAATGGCTTCCCCGTGGAGGCTTGCTTTCTGTCCCTCCTATTCTCATGGAACAAGAGTCATGGTTTAAGCCCTTGCTTAGTAAAGATTGCGACCATCAAAATTAATAATCAAATGCTGCCCTTGAAAGGGTGCAACATTCAGGGAAGGCAAACTAGAGTGGATTAAAAATCACTAAATAGCTTAGTGTTCATGCTCTACAGAAATGCTGTTCTGGCAGCATCCTCTTGCTGGTAATGGCCAGATATCAAAACATCTCCAGAATGTTGGGAATTGCATTTCCACCTCTCTTCCCATAGTTCCAGGAAGGTTTATCAGAAGTTTACAGAATCTTCTCAATCACTGCAGCTGATTTTGAGCCCAGAATTTTCTTTGTCTCTATGACATTAATGTCACAGTGTTAAAACGTATTAGGTGTTCATCTTTTGAAATAAATGAAAATAGTTTGTGGTTTGGGATTTTATTCATTCAGACATGAGAACTACCTGAAAAATACTGGGTAGGGTCTAAAATAAGTAGATTCAGGACAGCAGGGGAATGAAGTGAATTGAAACAAGTCCTGTGGTGCCTTCTGTTTAGCTATGTGTTTTCCTTCTAAAAATCATTACAGTTGAATGCTTGGCATGAATGTAGTGTATTATGCCAAAAATAACAAAAAAAAAAAAAAAAAAAAATGGCCAAATGTGCTGTCATTTATATCCCATATAATCTCATCAAAATCTTGAATAAAATGATACACCAGCATCAATTAAAAGTAACACTGAAATTAAAACATGTTCACGAGCACTGATTTAACATGGAAGAGATTTGACACAAAATAAATACAGGATTTACAAGACTATTGTTATTTGACCATGTACACTCTTCCCAGTGCATCAGCTTCCTAATAAAAATCAAACCAAAAGCTGAAATTCAGATGAAATATGGAATTTAAGTACATCAGTAACAATGACAAGACAAAGAAGTTCATAATTCTCTGTGTGTTTTGTTCCTCTTAATTATTCTTAGTTCTCTTTATTACTATGACCTCTTACAGGCTTACCAATCTTTTTTTGTCAGTGATTTGAGTTACTGATCACTGAAAATATTTAATGAGGTAAATTTTCATCTCAGAAAACAGATTAAACCAGATAAATACAATTTTTTTTCAAAGATAAGGGGTATTTTAATAACTATTTAGGATATTAAATGGAGTTATAGATCACTGGTACATGAATATCAAAAACAAAATAATCACTAGAAATTCATATATTGATTTGGTTTGATTTAAAAATATTCAGTAATATAATATGCTCTTAGCATTCAGTCATTTGATTCAGTAAGTCTCTTACATCATATAGACTGCTAGCTGCTTGAATGATTTAAGTACTCACATTTATTAAATTAAAACTATGAAAAACTGGATTCATATTCTCTCTTGTACATTTCTGAATACATAATTTATGGATTCAGATTTTCACCATGTCCCTTATTTTCTGGAGCTATTCCTTTGTGAGATTACTTTTCTTCATTTTTAGTGGAAAACTATTCAATACTTTAGCAGCTACTAACAAATGAAGAACTAAATCTGGTGTCAAGTGTGACTGTTTTGCTAGAAAGAACAAGGAGAATCTTATGCAACAATCTCTACTGCTTGTTTTGCACTTAGTCATGTCTGCAAAATCCATAAAATCTCCTTGTCACCTCAATTTCTCCAATATTCTTTCTCTGTGTATGAGCCTGGCTTGTGTGAAGTGAAACTATATCTTAAATAAATTTTCTTTTAGTGTACTACAGATTGAGCTGATTCATCCTATTTTCCACATCAAAGCACATTCCACTGGGGTAATTTGTCTCTCCAAATCCTGCTCACAGTCTATCCTATTTGTAAGATTTCTTTGCCAGAAAACTTTTCCAAAATACGCATATAGATCAGTTGTATACTTTTTGTCCCATTATCTAACTATCATTTCTACTACAGTTAATCTTCTGGTTAGGAAAATGTGCCTAGTATACTGAGGAACATACTGACTAATTTGAGTGTCCTACTACCAGTAAAGTGACTCAGTAAAACTAAGTTAAGATTTCAAAATAAGATTGAGATATTTTTGTATTTTTACATCTCTATAAGTGCAATCAAAATTTTAATTAATCTTGATATCCTCTATGTTTATGAAATTCATTCTGCTGCTAGATCTACAGCCAGTTTAAGGCTTCTCAACGTTAGAGAGGAACCTCAAGAACAGGGGACCTATTCTAGGCTGTGGTTATGGCATTTCTACCACAGGGAGGAAAAGTGGGAAGACCATGGAGTACAGGTCTGTCTGTTCTTGCTGTCATCCAGAGGCTGTTGAAAGTCACAATCAGTGTGGCTGCTGAGAAGGATAACTATGCCACATATTAGCTAATATCTCAGAACTGTTTTTAGCTTTAGCAGTATTACTTACGGACAACCCAGAGCTTTGGCTCAGGTGAAGTAGGCAGTCTGACCACAGCAATTTCACTGCCACCAGCAGTCTGCTTCCCAGGGATGCTGCCTCTTTGTTTCTGCCTGGAATTAACCCTCACCAAAGAAGATTTCAAACAGCAAAGGCATTTCAAAGTGATTGTCATCATCTGAGTCAATTATTCAGAAACTAGAAAGTAATCATTGTTTAAGTAATACATGTCCATATATACATTCAAATACATAGATGGCTTAAAATGATCTTTCTTAAAAAAAAAAAAAAAAAAAAAAAAAAGATATTCTGAAAGAAATAAATATTCTTCCCAAAACATAATATTGAAAGATAGCAGTTCTTGTTAAGGACTCACTAGAGATTATTTTATTTAGCCTAACTTCTAGAGCCTACTTGAGTTTATTCAGTAATAAACACATAGTTTCAGATAATCCAGGCATATATAGGTCAAAATACTCACCAAGGAAAAATAAAAGCATGTCACTTCTGTTAGCTGATCCTTTAGAAGCTGTCTTTTTGTAATTTCAGGCCTGGATCTTCTGGTTTTCAATTGAATTGTTCCATTTTATCTGAGATGTAAAATTCTTTGAAATGGAAATCCTAAATCATTACCTCTTGACAGCTTCAAAGGATTGATAGCCCACTTTGAATCTCTTTGAAGTACTTATTTCAAATTAAAAAATAAGTTACTCTGAAATAAGACAATTATACCTTGAGCAATAGACAGCTTTTTTCCTTCTGAAAAGTTTCCTGGCCCATGAGCATCTTTGAAGTATATATTGTTCACCAATTGTACCTCATAGTTTAACCAGTAGCCAACACTCCTTTGTAATATAGAGATGTAGTCTGATATTTTAATAGTCAAAGAGGAATTACAGTTAGTTTTAGTCACTGTGTACAATTTGTTCCAAATAAACAAATTAATTTGAGGAGCTACAGGAATAGCACAAAAAAAAAAATTATTCCAGATAAAACGTACAATGTTTCTTTGCCCCCTGCTTTCCCATACAAAAGGAGCTGCTCCTTTATTTACTTAATCAACAAATAACTCATAAAATTCAAAGCCAATAAGTTCTATATTAGTTAAATTAATATTCGGGGGGAGACGTGCTGTTTCTGAAATTTATACATCAAAACTATAGTAACAAAATCACGGGGCTGAATTTTTACATTCTCGATTTTATTTCAAGAAAATGGTACATGGAAGATTTTGACCAACTTAGATTTATGGGCCATATTCTTCTACTCCTCTCCTTTATGTCTTGATTTTTTTCACTCCTTTTTTAGTTGTAAAGAGTAAAAGAGTAGAGGTGAAATAAGTATAGCAAAGAAAAATCTAAAGCAAAGATTTTTAAAATAATTGATAACCTTTAAATAAATAAATACCACTTATTTTTTAGAAGTTCAATATTATGATAATTTTTACAGATTTTCATCATTCAGGCATGCAGGGAAAATTAAAAATGCATCTAGGAGACAAATAGAGTTGAAAAGGTGTTTCTTCTTTTTTTCCATAGTACTTGTGGAATCCTAAATATAGCAAATGGCCTACTCATTGAAATCACATGATCACTATCATGACTGATAGCCATTTTCAAAGCTTCTTTGCTACTGGACATTTTCAGTGTGTTTAAAAGAGTCATCAGATTTGGGTGGAAAGCAGAACTGCTAAGAAAGGAAAAACAGGCTCATCATCTTTCCCATGCAAGCGATATGCTTGTTTCAAAACAGAGTTATTTACAGCTGATTTGCAAGTGTATATAATTAGAAGGTTAGAGTCATTACTTTCATGGCTGGCAAAAAAAGAAACCACAAGAGAAAGTTGGACCCTATATCAGAAGAACACATGCCTCCTTAAGAGGAGGTAAACAGCTGGCAAGCATCAAATATACTATGATCTGGCCTTTACTCAAGAAATATTATCTTGACAGTATATAAACTATCTTTACAACCTACTCTCTAGCATTCCTTTTCAGGGGAAATTCCTAGAGAAGATGACAAAATAAAGACCATTCATGAAGTGTATCATACTTCAGTAACAGTATTGAGATTACTCAAAATATGCCACCATGAATCCTGCAGATCAAGATCAAAATTAGATTCAGTGTATAATAGTCCATTTTTGCTGGTCTCAGTAATGTTAATCTGTTTATTCCAGTTCCTGATGTTTTTTTTAATTGGAAACTGATTTATTGAAACAAAACACAATTTCTTTCTAGCTGTTAAAATCATAACATCTAGGAAGAACATAAAGAATACTTTTTTTAAAGCATGATAAGGGAAAAACTTTATCAAGTGAGCTGATGTTCAAATAATGATGTCCAAATGCTGATCTTTCTATTCTTTCCAATAGCAATGGTAATGAGTAACATAAAATGTCAGCTCAAGATTAATAGCATAAAAGTCAAAGGAAAAGGAATCTCACAACAACATAGAAGGTTTAACATCATTTACATGGTGCTGACTAAGACTGAACAAGAAGTAGGGGATGACATGAAGAAATGCCTTCATATTTCATTAGTTTTCCTCTTCCATACCCTTCCAACCCAAACTTTTCTATGATTCTATGAATTCAAATTTTGGATTGAATAAAATTAGCAAGAACACTAAGTATGTGAGCAAAATAGGACTGTCAAGACACAAAACACGGACACTTCACTTACTTTCTATGGGATCCACCTTGGTCTTTTATTTTTAAAAAATCCACTAGGACCTCCCATGGACACACATAATTTTTTTATTAACCAGACTGAACTTCACGTAATAAAGTCAATTACTTTAAGCTTGTTCAATGGAGCTGGCAGAGAGAAGTAGATCTGAGGGTACTAAAACCTTGTACATACAATGCTATCAGAAGGGTAGGAATCTCGAGGTTCTTTCTTTGCCCCTAATAGAATACTATTTCGCTTCTGAGTGTTATAGACAGATATAACATATCCCTGGATGTTGTATAAATACTTCTGAAAATCAAATCTCTACTTACAGTATAATTCAGAGTATGGGGAGAGGTCAGGAGTTGTAACAGCAAACATTTCAAGTCACTAGGAGAAAAATCTCTGCTTATGTGTATGAGAGTGTCACTGACCTCAGTGTGCTGAAACCATTTAACACCTGGTGAGGGCCTGTCTGGTATTGTCATCTGGTCTGACTTTTCAAAAGGCACAGCTACGGATTCAGCTGTTTCAGTTTTCTTCTCATTTAGGGTGTGAGTGTAGTTTTTCTTAGTTTTCAAACCAAAAATTGGAATGCCCATCCGACTCACAAGATGGATGATAAATAGTAGCTTTTTTGGTTACAAGAAAATTCCTATCATTTGGAGGAATTGCAAGATATAGTGTGATAATTTCCAGTATGAGGTGAGGATGGTTCTTGTAGATATTCTTTGTTGATGCAGGTCATTTATCTCATTCCACTGCCTTTTACATAGTCCATAGTTTTCATCAACTCTGTCTAGATGCTTTTGAAACATGATCAAGTCTTCCCTGAAAGCTTAAAAATGTCTCCTCTCTGTAACTGTCTCCTCACATACCTAACAAGTAAACAAAAGTGAATTACCTAACAAGTAAACAAAAGAAGGACAAGTGTGTTTAAAAGGATGGTTTTGCAGAGCTTTCCCAGCTCTAACTCTGCCCATAGATAGCCTTACTCATTAGTCACAACCTCCCTTTTTTCCCCTTCCCTTCTTTCTATTTTAACTCAGCTCTATCTCAACATTAGATAAAAAACATATCTAGGTGTCTTCCTAGTGTTCTGCCAAACCTATAAGCACAGAGGTTGCAAATGCTTCAGAAAATCTCAACAAACAGACAATATAAAGATCATAGCCATCTTATTTTAGATAATGTAAGACTGTTTTCCTTTATATACATTTGTATCTTTATGTTTGTCTCATCTGAAATAGCTCCTGAAATAGTTATCTCATTTCCTTTAGGAGACACATTCCTAAACTGATACATACTACAATGTTAATATTTTCCTAATATCCATTCTGTATATTTTAAATTATTTTGATCCTATTACTATTGGATACATTCCTCCACACTATACCTTCTCTTTTTGTACGCGTTTGGCAAATATCTAAACTTTGCTTAGACCAAATCCTTACTGAAGCCATGATGATTTAAACCAGATGAGTATCTGGATCTTTATGTCTACTAAAGCAATTACTTTAAATCTTTCCACACCACTTAGTCTCTACAGATCTCTGTCCTCTTGCTGCTATTTTCTTGACTGTTTTAATATTTTAAAAATATTTTGTGGTTTTTTTTGGTTTTTTTTTTTGTTTTGTTTTGTTTTTTTTTTCATGTAAGGAGAATACAAAGTGCTGATCCAGATATGGTAACTCTTTTGTAATAAGGAATGGAGCCTTCCTCTCTCTGTTCTGTTGCTTTGACACCTCTCTTAACATAATATACCATACATATTTTTTAGCTGCCATTTCACATATCCTAACCCTATCCATTATTAGAACTCTAAGAGGTAT
>NW_010297552.1:12664-18671 GCF_000700745.2 Antrostomus carolinensis | reverse complement strand
CTTGAATAGCTGTGGTTTTCAACAATTTTATCTCCCAGGTATAAAACAAAGAAGCATCATTTGTTTCTGCTCTCATTTGTAATTTTTTTCTAAGGCAGGGAACATGTGAATTCATTAACCTGGGACAAATCAAGATTTATACAAGAGTTAGTGTATGTATGGTATAATGTAGCCATGCTGAAACAGTAGCAGGGATATGATCCCTGATGAATGATGTCTAAATTTAGTATTCTTTAAAATACATTCTTTCAGTTCATGTTCAACACACTTCTCACACTTTGAATGCACAGATTCTTCAGTTGTAACAAGTTGCTGCAATGGAATTACATACAGATATAGTGTGATGGACTTTGCTTCTTCCTGTGTATAGGATTAACACTTACCAATCCCTGTGACTTCTAGCCCCAAATTTTAATAATTTATTTTGTTTATTTTTTTCTGTGTTTTTGTTTTGTCCCATTAAGCAATAGTCAGTTGATTTTTAACAGACTTCATGACTCACGTCATGTGATGTGATGTGATGTAATGTTATCCATTTAATTTTCCTCTAAAGCAACACAGTGTTCCACATACTCAGTACATAGAGTATCTCTGACACATTTTCTTTGACAGTCCAGTTTACTCTAAGTTTACTCTAAGTTTAGAATTTCTGGTCCTGTTCATCTGACTCTTATGGCCTTAAGATGTCTGGCAAAGGCCTCGGGTATAACCTAACTCACTTAAGGCATAACATAATTGTAGCCCAGATGGCTCTGACTGGCAAGGTCATGAGAATAACTATTAGTGTGTTCAGTCCCAAAACACACTCATGAATCTCGTCCTTGTTGTGTCATAACTGCAGCTTTTAAACTTAGCTATATCTCCTGGAGGAGAAGAATGATGGATGCTAGATCCCTGCAGGAAAATTAACTTCCAGGTAACATCCTCAAAGTACAGATATGTTCTTATAAATCTCCATAAATCTTTCAGGACTTTGGAAGAAGCTCCAGGATCAGAATTCTCAGCTCCTCAGAAACACAGACAAAACTGAATTCCGTGGAAGTAACAGAGCAAGAACTGGAAAAGAAGGAGTATGATACAACTGGGAGGAATAATATGTAAAACAGGAGCCCTAAGAGAGAGCTGAGAGGATGCATTTAGATTTCTGGGAAAGTGAAGGAAATGTAGGAAAAGCAAAAGAAGTTTCAAGGAAGGGGGAGAGTGGTAGAATTTAGTAGCATTTTAAGGGACTGCAAAGAAATGTAAAGGTATTATTTGAAGCATTGAAAACTGTCATTCTTCCTCACTCTGCTTTACCACTGCCCTCTCCACTTCGCCAGTTTCATTTGGGAACAGGATTTTAACTTACAGAGAGCTTTCTTCCCAGGATTCACTTTCTCTCTTTGAAGTAGCTTTTTATTCACCATACGTTTACTTTCTGGACTGACAAAAGGAGGCAAGTTTTAGAACAGAGGAGTAGGATCTCCTCTAAATGAGCAGAAGACAGAGAGACAGAGAAAGGGACAGAAGTGGGAGTTTCTGCTCCTGAGATTGCAAGACCTGGAGAGGCTAAGGGCATCTGCTGCAGCCTCCATAAGGGGTTGCAACATCCCCTTGATTTCACAACTGCTGACAGTGACAATGAGAGTAGCTCTTGGGGAGCAAGAAAATGGCTGTTTGGATCACACATTACTTGAGCAGCCAGTGGAAAGAAAACGCTGCCTATTCTCTTATTCTCATGGTCTCTTTTCCTGCCACATAGAAATTGAAATTTAAATGTAAAAATCTTATAGTATCTTATGATTTTTCCTATCTACTGTGAAAATTGTTAAGTATTATACCCTAGACCTTAGTTTTATGATATGAAAACTTTGTGTCTCATACCTTAAGGAATGACGTATAAATGATGCAAGGATATATAGCTACAAAATAAGTCATTGATCAGCAGAATACAGAGGGCATTTGGAATTAGTCTGTTGGCGTTTCCTTTTACAAATACTAGGTAACGTCTTATATTTCAGAGGCATGCTACAATAACAATGTTTGAAAATGTATATAACTCAAAAAAGACTTCAAAATAACAGCTGTGTACTGACTTTCCTGTCTTTAATGTGTCTGGAACTCTATTTAACTAGTTTTGCCATGGCTACTTATGTTGTATTCAGTGCTGACCCAGCACTGCTAAATTTCTAGTTATATCCACAGTTTTTGCTGTAATGTTTTTCCAGTGTCATTGGTCTCATTGTTACAGCTTTTATGGAAGGAATCATACAGTTTTGTTTATGTTTCACAGCTTGGTAGTCATAGTTATTGTAACTACAGGGTGAAAGCCCAAGGACAGTTCTCAGAATAATCGTTTTCTGGAAACTTTATTGCATTGCTAACTTATCTCTCTAATTCTTATACACATTTTTCAAGGCATTATAATTGAAAAGTGACCAGGCAAAAGACTGACTATGCATCTTAAGATAATCTTAGGCATAAAAACAACAGGACTTCAAGGGCATTCCCCTGTCAGCAATCCAATCCTGCTACTGCAAGCAACTGCTTTAAGTCTTCCCTTTTCTTTTACACTCTCCTATAGTGTTCATTCACAGTCTGCTTAGGTAATCTTCATTATCACATTTCCACACTGTTTATTATTTCAAATAGCCTGAAGATATTTTGGTAAAAAGAGTACTACTGTGTATGTCAGTTCTTAGAATCACAAATGTTTCCAGTTCCTTATCTCTGAGGAAGTATTTTGCCTGCAGCATTTCTAAGTCACAGAGGTCGCGCGCAGTTTTGTCACACTGAACTATTCAGTTCAAGCAAGATTAAAACACACACTCACAAAAACAAACCTCATCCCCCATCTGCAATGATCAGCTTCATTGAGTATGTTACAAGCTTCCTCATTTTCCATTCAGTAAGAGCCAATTATCGCTAATCTAGTGTGTAGGAAGTCACCTCACATACTAACAAGCCTTCTGATCTTCTGACTTATACCCAGCTTTACTCATTTTCTAGCAACATCCTTTATGAAGTTACTAGAATGCTCTGTACTGGCAGAACTTTCTACTTCAAATCCATATTTCATTCTATTAATAAGGACATGTATTTGAAAAATAAACTAATTTAACAGAGTCAATAATATCAGCTTTGGTTTTTGTTAAAGGTTGAGACCTTTAATTATAGAAATTTTCATAGCAGA
Source organism: Antrostomus carolinensis (assembly GCF_000700745.2). NCBI lineage: Eukaryota > Metazoa > Chordata > Aves > Caprimulgiformes > Caprimulgidae > Antrostomus > Antrostomus carolinensis. The sequence continues at coordinate 15,499 of NW_010297552.1, read as the reverse complement.
ATACAAATAATAATTGAAAAATATAATGTCAAACAATAAGAATCTCATTTACTGTTTTGGTTTGGTTTGGGTTTTTTTTTTTTTTTGGTTTTGATTCTTTTTGGGGGAGGGCAGAGATTCAAGAGAGAGATCATAAAATCCATTATCCATGTAATAGTTGTTTCAATGCAAAGGTTCATAGGTGGGAAAGCAGGGAGGGAAATTCTATCTGCTCAGAAAATTCCCATTAGTTTCCCCACTAATTTTTTCTAGGCATCCTTTGCTCTCACCTCTCCTATTGTTTTTGTAAATTTGGAGCAGGAAGCTAGACTCAGTTGCTCCAGTAGCCAGTAAAGCAAATCTTTCATAAGAAAGTTCCTGAAGGCCTAACAAAAGGAACTTATTGTGGAAGTTCACTGGAAGAATTCTTACCAAGGCAAGCAAAAAATGAAAATAGTATTTCTGCTTAGCAAATACAAACTTAAATAGAAAATATTTCCCAAGGAATACACTGAATTAAAGAAGTAAAACAGTCTTGTTATCTTTAAAATGTGTTCTAACTGACAATAGATAAAAAAAATATTTAAAAATTTAAAAAAACAGACAAGAAAATTATTTATTTTAGCCTTTTGTGTGGTCTCATCTCAGAAAAAAAAATTAATAATTAACCAATTTTAATATTCACTTTAATGAAGGGCAAAGTAACTATTTGTTTCTAAATCATTAAAAGATATTGGGCAAGGGATTCACATAACAGGTTTCAAGTAGTTTAAATCAAATCCAGAGATTAAGCTTACAGATATTTCCTATTGAAGATCTAATTTAGTAACTCAGCTGACATCCTGTACATGTAACAAATCTTGTTCATACCTGCAGTGCACACATCCTTCAGGAAAGGGTTAAAGGAAAATAAAACTACTTCCTCAATAAAACTTTAGACTTGCCATTAGTGCAAAGGGTATATTGCTTCTTTTGAACGCATTGTGTCTGTTGTGACAAAGCTCCAGCCTGCGTTTTCTCTGCTGATTTTTCTGTGGGCGCCTCTGCTACTGCTGTTCCCTGGGGCCATGAAGTGTATGACAGTCAAAGCCTTATTCTCAGCGGGTATAAGCAGCCTGATTTCAGTGCTCAAGAGAGTGGAAGGTTGTTGGAAAAGATCACTAAGCACTTCCAAATTCTACAGATTAGTGTGTTTGGTGGATTGGGCTAAGGAGTATGGAATATAGAAAGAAATCCCATATCTTGCTAGCTCAATACTGCAGGCTCAGTGGTCACGCAAAGTAGCATGTATAATAGTAAGCTGCCAAGAGTTTAGAGGTTGGCAGAGGTTGTTTTCTTTTTCAGCTCAAAATTAACATGACATTTATCCCATTTGTTAGCTCCCTGATGTTTTCAATCTAAAGCACTGTTACTATGTCTCTCTGATTTTTTAATCTACATTCCCATAACATTCCTTCTTATCACCAAAATCTATATTTTCATGTATACAAAAGATTCAGAATTATTTGATACTTTAATAATTGTAATTTGTCAAAGGTCAAAGATTTACTGTCCTCTAAATGGGACACTACTGGGAATGATGTTGCAACATTTTAATCTGAATTCTCTATATTTTCTTTACTGGAAACTCTTCATAAAGATCTGAAACGTTGTGTCAAACCTGGATGGTTGTAATGACACTGAATTTAACCTCTATAACTTTACCTTTCCATTTGCTTCTATAGGTGTTTAGTTATCTGTCATGTTTCTAATGATCACAACCATAAATTAAAGTGAAAATGTTAGAATCTGAAGATTTATGCTTTGTTCTTTAAGCCAAAAACCTTTTGAAGTTGGTGTGTGAAGCTGTCAGCAAGTTAATTTGTGATGCTATTTCATTCTGACTTCTCCCATTATGGATTGATTCACCTCTTGGTCTTCTATGCTGCTTATGTAACACCTGAATGGAGAATTGCAAGGATCTTTGTTTTTTTGTTTCAAAATAAATTACTAAAATCATCCTTTTTGGAACAATGAACAACCTTTGGATCTCTGTTTTCATTCTGTTTGAGCTGTCATTTGAAAGGATACCAACAATAAATCTAAACCCTTCCATGTGCTGTAAAGCCATTAAATGTCTGGACTGTATCTGTATTTTTTCTCATCATTAAGCCAATGGAAATGCCAAAGTGGAGAAGTGAAGGAGTTCAATCTTGTTTGAAAAGGACAACATAGCAAAAGAGAGAACTGATTTGCAGTTTAAATTAACAACTTAAGCCTTTTTCTTAGGCTGTACTAACTACACCTTGATATAAACACTTGATGATGTTAAATATTTTTACTGGCATTCTGCAACACTTCAGGCAGTACAAAACTTCAAGAAAATGAGACTGTACTCAGTCTGGCATCTAAGCACATCAGTGGTTTAACCACAGTCACATTTTTTGAAGGCATCATGAAAAAGGAGAATTATAAGTAATGCTTTGGAGGTGGATAATGAAGTGGCATTGTGGGAACACTTCCTACACATTGAGAGGTAGGAAGAAACAAAGAAGAAAGCCCTTTTTTTTAAAAAAAAAAAAAAAAAAAAAAAAAAATTGGCCAGTGGAGAAATGTCAAAATGGAAGAGAGGCCAGATTCTCAACAGTAAGAGGGAGATGATAAGCAATGTGGGACTGGAACAGAAAGACCTCAAAAGTGAACACAAACTACTTACGCAAAATGTGATAGACAGTCACAATGATGTGAAGAAGAGGTTAAGGTTTTGAAGGAGAAATATTTTGACACAAGGATATGTGAGCAGAATCCAGGATCCCCAGTCTCCTCTGGGATCAATTTCAATTTCCTGCAATGTGATATAAGATCTGGGTCTTTCCC
>NW_010297552.1:0-12651 GCF_000700745.2 Antrostomus carolinensis | reverse complement strand
GGTCCTAGTGGGAGAAAAAAAATAAATTAAAGAAATTAAAGGGTAAAAATCAGAAACTGATTAACATTTCCACTGTGTTCTATGTGAGCAGAAATTGGTACAGTGCAAGTGCCTCACTAATTGAGACTACATAGTTGTAGGAAGATAAAACTACTTAAATTCCTTCTGACAGAACCAAGGAGAAGAGGAGGGAAAGGAAGTGTGGGTGTTATCCATCCTTAATTTTCAAACCTAAACTGGAAAAAGCCCTAAAGATCCTGCTCTGACCTCGTAGTCCTTCTTTGAACAAGATATTGAACTCGATGATTGTTTTCTTTTTAAAACCAGTTCATGCTATTTGTTTATTGTATAAAATTTTTCTGGTCAGACACTGTTATATCCTGTTCAGATGAAGCAAAGGATTTTTTTAATTTTTTTTCAGGATTTTTGACAGAAGAATTTTGGATGGTGTAAGTATTGACATCCTTACATGTCACTAAATTTGCCTATGTAATTAATGGTTTATGCAATAACTGAAATGGCATGATAAATATATAAGGGCTTATTATTTCTTATCAGAATGCATTTTAATACTTTATAAACTTCCATCTGATAACCTTTCTAAATCTTAGTAAAATTTAGTGATTGCCAGCAAATCATTCTACTTTTTTAGTGAGGATGAATTAATGTTGTCTGAAAGGCAGATTTATTGCTTGTGCATGTTTTAGATCATAGACCAAGATTCATCAAACGATAGAAGTATTTTGCAGATTAATTAACTATGGTCTTTAAAGCTATTAAAAACTTATTTGTTACATATTTTGAAGAATATTAACACCTTAATGACAAGAATTGTCCATTCCCAGTTATAAGTTGATGAATTCAAAGTTAATTCTAAATTGGTGGTTTTGGTATAGAGAAGAACTGGGCAAGAGAAACAGAACGTAGGGTTTTTTACTTCAGTCAAGGACTGGGAAGTAGAAAAGGCTACTATTTACCAACAATACTTTATAACCTGCTGTCAGATATTGCACAATATAAGCGTTGGTACAATATGGCCTGTCCTTTCTCAAAATAGTCAAATTTAGATAGTTATAATGTCCATTGACTTGTGTGTGCTTGAAGGCTTCACCTAAAGCAGTGTCTCATACAGTCGTTAAGATTAAAAACATCCAGGGAATGATCACCAAAGTGCAGTGCATGTCTAACAGGAACAATTGCAATCCCTGAGGCAGCTGCACCACACACAGAAACAAATTGTTACATTGGTGGGATGAAACGAGTGAAACCTACTTTCTTTCAGATATTGATTCTTTCCCTCTTTATCCTATCACTAGGGTAACTCTAACTCTATATATTATCTTCCCTCTGTCAGTTTACTAGACTATTTCTAGTCTAAAGTATATGCTAATTGGTCAATTGCATATCTGATGGCTGAATTCTTCCTACTTTTCCATCAGTGGATTCAGCTGTGTGCAATTCCCTGGCCCCTCCTCACATTTTCATGACGTTTTTAGATTCTACCTGTCTTTGAAGTATGACTAAAAGTGGTCAGGTGGTTTAAAAGCTGTTAGAACAGAGGGACTGGAACAGAAATGAAAGACAGATCTATGATTGCATTTGTGGACACTAGCCCAACAAAGAGCCAAAATACACAGGGTCACCAGCACTTCAAGGAGCTTCTAAGAGAGCAGAATTATGCAGTCTTACAAGTTCAGTATTCTGATTAGTGCTATATTACAGTTTTATCACAGCATTTCTTGTGCTGCTATTTGGCAAGAACACCATTGCCAGGGAAAATATGGTGTGAAGTTATCACACTATCACAAATTTTAAAGCATTAACACCAAGTGCAGTAGAAATAGGTTTGCGTATGTATGTTCATATTCTTTATATCTGCAGACTGAATTCCACACAAATTATTTCCACCCAGACTGGAATTTCTATGAGTAAGAATGAAAAACTTATAATGATTGTTCTCTGAACAGAAGTCTCTAAAAGTGGATTGTTGTTACCTAAATCATCCCAGTCTAAGTAATGTTTAGGTTAGCACAGAAAGGAAATAAGTTATTCTAATGTAAAGTAACTCTTTCTCTAACTGACTCATCCCATCATTGAGTGTATAACTCATTATATTGATTTTGATTATGTGAATTTTGAGGGAAAATCAGAAAGCATAAGCAAATATATTATTTTGCTACTCACAATATCAAAAGCATCATTAACTAATGTGTCCCAATCATTTCCTTGCTATGGTGGAGACAGAAGGTCAATAGGACATAAAAACAGTGTGAGAAGTTATAGGAATTGGCTTTTTTTCACTTTTTCAGATATTATCCCCAGGAAGAAGATTTAAATTTAGACTTTACATGTTTTAAGTTTTGTAAACAGAAGTTTGAATAGCTTTTTTAGATTGCTGTTAATAGTTTTATAAAAACAGGCAATTTTTCACTGTAATGCTTCTCATAACAAAATACCAATCCAATGGGGAAACCAGACCAGACCAAAACATCCTACTTTTTTTTTTTTTTTTTAATATCCCAGTTTCAATTAAGCATTCGTATAGAAATATATTTTAGACTGAAGGTTTAAAAACAAGAGTAGGCAGAACACAGCTTAGCAGAACAGAAGCTCCTAGAATAATGACGCCTGCTGTAGTTAGGTCAATCACCTAGGAAAAAAGAGATTAAGCTTTTAAATTATTTCTCTGTGGGAGTCACTTCAAGGATTTGAATCTTCTTCTTTTTTGTAGGCGAGTTCCCTAGTCACTGAGCTATTAGCTGTGTTCTCTCTGTCACTGTTGATGGAGATATGTTTTTATATGCATATAATTAAAGATTTATTGAGAAAAAAGGTGCATTTCTATGCAATCATTAGTGTAAATTCAATTCTACAAGCCATATCTGAATATTTACAGCTAGTTCTGCATTGGTCACCATCAACCCAGCAATTTCCCCATTTAAATAATTTTTCCTTACCTCCACTTTCACTGAAGGCTCTATTATGCATCGTTGCCATGCCATATTGACAACAGAAGTAACAATGTTGAAATAGTAAGCAAATCCTCATGAGGATGCATTAAGCAAGTATGTAGCCCTGCTTCTGAAAATAATGGTAATATTGAGTTTAAAGTCACTTATAGTGTTATATAAAGTATATTGTGGTCTGCTCAGAGCAGGAAGGATTCACTGTATCAGTCAGAATACAGTTATATAAAAATGAAACTTCCAGGTACTGAATTACTTCAGGTGTGAAAAGGAGAAAAACATATTAAAAAAAACATTGGAAAAGACTTATATAATTCAGTGATACATGAAATTATTTGGAAGTGACTGATACAAAATTCTTTGATTAGATACTGGTTGATAGTGTTTTAGTCAATGGGTTTACATCGGGCTGATGACCACTCACTAGTGGGGTCCCTCAGGGATCCATCCTAAGTCCGGTGTTTTTTAATGTCTTCATCAATGACTTGGATACAGGGCTTGAAGGACTGCTAACAAAGTTTGCCGATGACACCAAATGGGGAGGAACTGTGGACACTCTCGAGGGCAGAGAGGTCTTGCAGAGCAGAGAGATCTAGACAAACTAGAGAGCTGGGCAATCACCAACGGTATGAATTTTAATCAGGGCAAGTGCTGGATTTTTCACCTGGGACATGGCAATCCTGGACACACATATAGACTGGGGAAAGAGAGGCTGGAGAGCAACCCTGCAGAGAGGGACCTGGGGGTTCTTGTAGATGGCAAGTCGAACATGAGCCAACAGTGTGTCCTGACTGACAAGAGGGACAACCGTGTCCTGAGGTGTATCAAGCCCAGCAGTGCGAGCCAGTCAAGGGAGGTGATCATCCCGCTCTGCTCTGCACTTGTGCAGCCTCACCTCGAGTACTAGGTGCAGTTTTGGGGGCCACAGTATAAAAAGGATATAAAGCTACTGGAGAGTGTCCAGAGGAGGCAACTAAATTGGTGAAGGGCTTAGAGGGGAAGTTGTATGAGGAGAGGCTGAAGACTCTTGTTTTATTCAGCCTGGAGAAGAGGAGACTGAGAGAAAACCTCATCATGGTCTATAACTTCCTCACAAGAGGAAGAGGAGGGGCAGGCGCTTATCTCTTCTCTCTGCTGACCAATGATAGGACCAGGGGAAATGGCAGGAAGATGCACCAGAGCAAGTTTAGGTTGAATGTTAGGAAAAAGCTCTTCATTCAGAGGGTGGTGGAGCACTGGAACAGGCTCCCCAGGGAGGTAGTCATGGCACCAAGCCTGACAATATTCAAGAAGCATTTGGACAATGCCCTCAGACACATGGTCTGAATCTTGGGATTGTCCTTATGCTAGGGCAAGTGTTGGACTCAATCCTTGTGGGTCCCTTCCAATTCACAATATTCTATGATTCTACTTTCAAAGGAATCCCAAGAAATCGTATTATAAACAGTTATGGAGCAAATGATTGTAAGATATGTTTCTTCATTGGTTAAGTGTTGCTTTGTAGCTTAAAACATGAGAGCTTTCTTTTTCTGTTAGTAAATGTAAGGGGTTCAGATTCAGCAGTCAAAACTTTTCATTTTCATCTAAAATATCAAACTCTCTATTTCATACGTGCTTTTACATTTTTTATCCTCAAAAAGTCTTTAACATTCCAAAAGCTATCTCACTCAAGAAAAACAAACGAAAACCAAACCAAACCAAACCAAAACCAAACCAAACCAAACCAACCAAACAAACAAACAAAATATAAGTATTGTAATATTGGGACTGCTGAAACAGCAGAAATTCAATTTTTAGGAAGATCTACCTATAAGATACTGGTTTTATGCTCTCTATTAGACTGTTTCCTTGATTTGTATGAGAGATTAGTCATGGGCAGATTGTGAAGGCATGAGACAGAGATAATGCATATGTATAGAATATATGCATTTCATAAATGAGAAAATAAGTCCTAAAACACATTTTTAAGCACCTTAAAAAAATTAGCTATGTTTTGAATAGTGCCAGTCATGCATATCCCCATTTGGCCTTTACTAATCTAAAGAATTCTAGGATTCCTCTAATTTCACAAAAGCGTTTGCAAAAGTATACATTCAATATAGTCTATTTCTTTTAATTTATATGTCTTTATATTTTTTAAATATTTTACTGATTTATTTTTAAATATATTTTAAATATATTTACCTTATATCCTTGCATGATTCTTATTATAATAAACTTAAAAAAAAAAAGGCAAAACAGTTAAGTATAGCACAATTGCGTCCTATTTTGGATGCAGTTCAAGCGTTCCGTTAGTTTCAGAAGATGTCTCTGTTACTTCTATAAATTTGTCCATTTCCCCTGTTGACATTACATAATCTAGATGCTATTTGATTCAAAGGTCTGGCTTTCAGTTCTAAAATTCTACTTCCCTCATTTGCAAGAGATTTCTTCTCTCGTACATTTTATTTGGTGTTGCTTGGTTTTGCCTTGTTTGGTTTGTTTTTTTGGTTTTTTTTTTTGTAAATATTGGATTTTTAACTCCATGTTTGCATGCAACATAACATTGCTGAATTTGGCATTGTCATTTACAACTGTAGAAAATCTTTTGGGAAATCTGCTTCTCATCAATAGGCTGATATGTGACCATTCTCAGTGAAAATAATTCTCATTAAGCCAATAAAACAAAATGTGGGCTTGTGTTTTTTTCTGATTGCTTTTTTTCCAGCCTCCTTTCCCCCTTTATTTACTTCTTTTTTTATGTGTTGTAGCATTTGCTTGGAAGTAACAGTGCCATATTTTAATTAGAAAGTTGATGGAAAGGTTTTAAGCTTACTTTTGAAATGGTGACTCATTGTAAATGATAACTGCTGTCAGCAACACATATTCTTTGCCAAGAGATATCATATGGAGTACTGCCACTTGGATACTCAGCTTCACAATAACATCCGAAAAATTGGTAATGCAGTTAACAAAAAAAGCATTGAAAACACCTCTTCAAAATCTCTGTTCTGGAGTATTCATGCTTATTGGACAGAAGGTAAAAAATAGGAAACTATATTACTCTTTTGCTTTGCATTAATACAGCATCTAACTGTGGCGGATGAAACGACCAACACCGAGACGTGTTCAGGCATCAGCATTTTATTAAAGCTTTGCACTGCTTATATACCTTTCTTCTTCCCCATGCCCCAAGCACGTGCCTACATAATTGACTTAACTGGATAATTCTACTTGTCCATGAGCCATTCTTTTACTTCTGACTTGTCACTGCTTACAGCGCACAAGACATCCCTCGTCCTGTCTCATGTACATTCTTGCTTCTGTTGTTCTGTTTTGTTGTTTATCTTGTCTTCACTCAAGGTCAGGAATAAATTGCTCAAGGTCGAGGATGCCTGCAGCCTTGGCCCTTAACTCACCAACACCTAACGACATCAGTTAGAATTCAGACACTGCTGTGCTAAGCACTGCATAGAGAGTTCACTTACATATTGATCACTGTAGCTAAAAAACACTGGTGTATTTCCATAAGCCTAGTGCATATAGTCTACAATAGAAGTCCACTATAATGAGGGATGGGTAAGCACAAAATAAGCATAGGGATATGATAACATTCTGTAGTGATTTTGACTGGGATAGAGTTAATTTTCTTCAGAGTACCTTGTACAGTGTTAAGTTTTGGATGTGTGACCAAAACAGTGTTGATAACATGCCAATGATTCCGTTCTTACTGAACAGTGCTTACAGACCATCAAAGACTTCTCTGTTTCTCAAGCTGCCCTGCTAATGACCAAAGGGATATTCCATAATATGATGTTTCATTCAGCAATAAAACCGGTGAAAAGAGGAGGAAGAGGGGAAGTTCAGGGTTATGACATTTTTCTTCCCAAGTAACTGTTAAGTGTAATGAAGCCCTGCTTTCCTGGAAGTGGCTAAACTTCTGCCTGCCGATGGTGAGTAGTAAATGAATTAATTATTTTTCCTTTCATGCCTATGCAGCTTTATTGTACTTATTAACTGTCTTTATTTCAACACACAAGTTTTCTCACTTTTCTCTCCCCCATCCCACTGGAGGGAGGGAGTGAGCAGCTGTGCGGTGCTCAACTGCCTACCAGGCTTAACCCATAACATACTCATACTCACAAACAAGGAGAAACTCATTGGCAATGAATAGGTTGAAGGCAGCCTTGACTGCAGTAACCATGAGAGTCAGGAGTTCATCATCCCAAGATAAGGGAGTAGGGAAAAAAGCAGGACCACAATACTGGCCTTCAGGAGAGCAGGATTTGGCCACTTCAAAGATCTGCTTGGAAGAGTCCCATGGAAAAAGGCTATGGAGGGAAGAAGGACCCAAGAAATACGGTTAATATTCAATGATCATTGCTAACCTCAAGAGCAGTTCATGCCACTAGGTAGGAAGTCAGGTAAAAATACCATCAGCATAGATGAACAAGGAGCTCCTGGCCAAACACAAAAAGGAAGCATACAGAAGGTAGAAGCAGGTATCCTGGAAAGAACATAGAGATTTTGTCTGAACATGCCGGAATGCGTTTTGGTAAGCCAAAGTCCACTGGAATTCCATCTGTTCAGTAGGTGAAAAACAAGAAGGTATTCTAAAAGTGCATAAGTGACAAAAAGAAGATTATGGCAACGGTGAGCCCCCTGCTGAATGAGACAGGGAACCTGGTGACACAGGACATGGAGATGGCTGAGTTACCTGATCCCTTCTTTGCCTCAGTCTTTACTAGCAAGACTAGCCTTCAGGTATCCTAGACCCCAGAGACCATGAGCAAAGTCTGAAGCAAGAAGGACTTACTCATGGTAGAAGAGGATCAAGACAGGGAACACTTAAGCAAATTGAACTTAAATAAGTCCATGGACCCTGATGGAATACCCTGACAAGTTCTGAGGGATCTGGCTGATATAATTTTGAAGTCATTATCAATAATCTTTGAATGATCATGGTGACTGTGAGAGATGCCTGAGGACTGGAAGAAATCAAATTGTCACATCATCAAAAAAGGCAAGGAGGAGTATGCAGGGAACTACAAATCAGTCAGTCTCACCTCAGTCCCTGGGAAGGTGATAGAGCACCTAATCCTGGGCAACATTTCCAGACACATGAAGGACAAGAAAGGCTTTATAGATTCATCCAGAGGAGTAATGCTTGACCAACTTGATAAACTTCTACAATGAAATGACTGGCCTAAAAGGTAAGTGGGAAAGTAGTGAATATTATCTACCCAGACTTCAGTAAGGCTTTTGACACTTTCTCCCATGAGATACTCCTAGAGAAAATTGTGAAGTACAAGCTGGGTGAGCAAATAGTATAGTGATCTGAAAACTGTCTGAGCAGCCATGCTTAGAGAGCAGTGATTAGTGACACACAGTCTAGTTAGAGACCAGTGCCTCTCTCTGCCTGTCTGCCATCCTTCTTCCTTCCTGAATCTATCCAGTAAATGTGGAAGACACTTAATGATGGTTTCATTTAAACTGAAACTACGAAAATTATAATAATGGATTGGTTAAGTACCTAAGTATGAAGAAGATAGTAGAAGCCATCCGAATGGATGGCAAATCCAAGATAAATTTGGGGAAATGTTAGACATCTGTTTGAGGAATAGATATTATACTTCTTCTGAACTTCTGCCAGAACAAAGATGTGGATCTGCTTTCATTATAGGCTTAGGCTACAGTTCAGGTCTATTCTTATTTCATGATTCAGACATTTATAATTATAAATATTTCTGGTCTGAATAATAAAAACTCATATAAATTACTTAGGATTTAAGGTAAAAATTGAAACACAAAGTGCTTGAACTAGAACGAAAAGTGACCCAGCCAAACAAAAATACATCATGGATTTAACTGAGAGTATGAGGAAACTTAGAATAATTGTGTGTGAGGTCATGCTTTGCAAAGTAATTTTGAAAAATTTTGAACACAGGAAGTTTAAGCAAGTTTTGGATTATCTTCTGTAAATTTTCAACATCTCCCTTTAAATATTCAGATCAAATCTACAAAATCTACAAAATCCTGGCCCTATTGTATTTGAATTTTTAATAATGTCTTATTTGTGTGTATCCATCTGTACACCTGAAGACAGACTTAAATTTCTGTAATCCTGTTATTCCTTTTCAAAATGCAGTGTCACAAGTAGACACCAATCTCTCCGGCAGAGTTCTTAATGAGAGTCTCAAACTTACATTTACCCCTATGTTGTCTATCTTCACATCAGGTTAATCAGTTTCCCAAAATTTCCTGTGTGGAATAAAGTAACTTCCCCATCAACAGATGTTTGACATCTGTTTGTGCCTCTGCCTCTCTGCAATTGTGCCATCAGATACATATATTAAAAAAAAAAAAAAAAAAAAAAAAAGATTGGGCTCTGTTGCTCTGTTGCATTATTGTACCTTGGCAGCACCTTTCCCATTAATGTAACATTAGACAGCTACAGAAGGATTAGTACAATTTAAATCCTGGCAAACAGAAGAAATGAGCAGAGAGGGTCATGTACAACAGAAAAAGAAACATAAAACCTGAAGTAAGCCAGGGACATGCACTCAGTGAGGTTACTGAAGGGATAAAACAAAATTCATTTTCAAAACTAATGAGAGCTGCTACACTGCTATCACTCCTTGAGGCACAGGGCACAGAGATAAAAGCTCACATGAAGACTGCTAATAGCCATACACCATTCTGTCAGTGAAATTGGTTAAAAACACTTTACTGAAGACAGCTCATGCTTTGTCTCCTTCTCTCTTTCCCTCTCTCACACAGTTATCTTTCTTGTCTATATTGGCAGATTTTCTAAGTGTAAAACGTTTAGTGTTTGGACTGTTTGAGCAAGGATAAAAATGTAAAACATAAGTAAGATTATATTCTAATGAGATGAAATTATGAGTATATATAAATGCAGATACACATAGTATAATGTAATGGTTCTATCCTTTTCCAGGAAAAGACTGAATTCAGCAAGAGTTATGTCAGATCTCCAGAAAATTCAAAAAAAGAAAGGCCGGTTTCTATCACTTTAATTTGTTTTATTCCAGTGTACAAGAAAATAGAATGTATCTATATGATCTGAGTACTCTTGACAAAATTTTAATACATCATAAATAATAACTTATTTAAATTTCACCATCAATTTAGAATTAAAATTAGAATTTAAAACATCTACATTAGCAACTTCAAGTTCTTATTGCTTCACATATCACATTAAGTATTAATATATAAAAAATGCCTAATGTTAAAAAAAAAAAACCAACCATGCATACATACATATTTACAGAAGGCTAGCACACTAGTCTGTATGACTTCCTTCAAATATTTCTGTTCTTCCAGGTTCCACATTCAGGTAACACCTACCTTTTTTAAGTATTTGTTAGGTCACTTTTGTGAGTGTTTGGCAGCTTGCTTGCAGTAGATATAGTTAATATGTAGTCAGCACTAGAGAAATAGTCCTTTCAACAGACTATTTGGTCTTTTATCCTTATAAAAGTGATATCCTTATAAAGCAGTTTGGTTTTTTATCCTTATAAATGTGATGGTTATCCAAACAAGAAATGTGTGTATTGGCTTGCAATCCAGTACTTTGTCTGACAGTGGAAAACTTATTTTGTTCCTACTGTTGTTTTCTTGCTTTTGAGTAGTACTGTCTTCATCATGGATACAATGTAAAACTTGATGTTTATCTGCATGAGATAAACTTATGACTGATTTGGTGTACTTTGTAGGTGAAAAAATAGCTTAAATTGAAAATGCTAACAAATAACAGACAATGTTGCGTATCTGTGTGGGTAAATGTCTGGAACTCTATGCTTGGGGACATCATGCAACAGATCCTCCTAGAAGGAGGAATTCTGTCCCTGGGAAGATCATGAAACAGATCCTTCTAGAAGCTATGCTAAGGCATGTGGCAGACAGGGAAGTGATTTGAGACAGCCAGCATGGCTTCACCAAGGGAAGTCCTGCCTCACCTCATAATGGCTGCCTATGATGGAGTGACATCAGTATGATTGTTTGGTTTTATGTTTTGAATTGTTTGGGGTTTTGTTTTTTTTTTGTTTGGTCGGTTGTTGGTTTGTTTGGTTTGTTGGGGTTTTTTTTGTGAAGGAAGGGAGGACAGAGAGATGAAAGGGAAAAAAATAAGGAAAAAATATAGTATCTTCAAACACTGGCATTTCCATCAGGTTCTGGAATATGCTTGATTTTATCCCTATGAATTGTTATTCCACTCAGTTCCTGTTATCTTTCTTTCAGTGCATCAGTAAATAAAAAGCTTCACTTTCTCATTCCCCTCCCCCAGTGGTAGATGTTTTTTAGAGGCTAATTTCTTTGTGCCATGTCTTCCATGCCTGTATAGGTCTCTTTGAATGTTAGTATAATATTCCCTGTGGTCTTAGGACTTTTGTGATACCTCTTCTTCCCATTTCAAAGTGGCTTATTTTTGCTGCTGGCTCAAATTTTTATTTATTTTTTTCAGGTATCTCTAAAGTACTCCCTGTCATCAAGTTTCATATACCCTTGGGAAGACTAAAACTGTTAAAAGGATGCTGTTCAGAGAAATTATAATTACAACCAGCATTGTGGTTGCATGCACACAGATTGACTTGCTAACATTGGTTTCTAATTTTTTCCTCCTATGATTACTTACACTTTTAGGAAGGCAGATCTGTGGCATCATTACTTATCCGTACCTTACCTTGCTGACAATCTCAGTAGTTCAGACTTTACCCTCCTTAGAAAACTACGTTTTACAAGCTCCTTAATGAAGTGGACTTGCCTCTTACTGCTGTGTACCTTGCTTGATGATGGATAATGATGTGAAGAACACACTAAAGAGATATATAATACTAAAACATCAGATAACATCACTCAGTTACAGGAGTCCAAATAATATTTTGTTTTAAAAATAACTTAGAACCAGGGTAAATGACAACATAATGTCTAAGACAGCAAGGATTACATTATTCACGGTTTTGTAGAAAGCTTGAAGATTTGGAAACAATTCTCTGGGAGAAAAAAATAAACAATAGCTATAATTTTCAAGATAAAATCTGAGATTTACTGACACATAGTCTGTTCTCAGAGTATATAAAAGCAAAATCCTCTAATTTATAGCTCATAAACAGCAGTTATGTTGCTGTTGTTCTTCAAGGAATCTCAACTACAAGCATATTTTTAGGAATTATGTTTTTGTAAATAAACATAAATGAGATTAATAATCTAGAAACGGCTACCCATTTATTTCCTCTAACAAAAACTACTTCTCAAGTCCAATTGCAGTAACTGTTCAGCACCATAACAATATTAGAGACATTAGACACTGAAACGTAACCTCTAACAGAGGACAAGTACTGGCTAACAGGATTATTTTTCTTCAGTGGCATGTTTAGCTTTTTTTAAAAAAAAAAAAAAAAAAAAAAAGTAAAATGGAAAAATACTTCTTATTGTAGGACAATCTGATAGAATGAAATAGTGATGAAAAATGATAATTTATATTTTGCATTCTAAAGAGAAAGAAACACATTAGCTATTTAGAGAATCCATGAAGAAAACAATCACTGGCCAATAGCTGTATTATTCCTTTGTTCACGTTCTTAACATGGGACCTTTGCAGAGACTTTTCAAACAGATTTTCTGTTATGTTTGAAAAATAAGTACATACATTACCTATGAATCACAGAATCACAGAATGTTAGGG
>NW_010297551.1:0-67118 GCF_000700745.2 Antrostomus carolinensis | reverse complement strand
CGGCCACGTGGAGGCCGCGAGTGTGGGTGGCAAGTGCCGGCCCTTCCCGTTCCGCGCAGGGTGCTGCGGAGAAAGAGCCGCGTCCGGCGGTCTGCGGGAGGGGGCCAGCCTCGGCCGTGTGTGAGGGAGGTGGTGTGCCTGTGAAGGAGTCTCCTCGTACCTTGCTATATCTGTTCGGGGCGATGTGGTGATCGTGGGTGACGAAAAGCCACGCGATTAAATCTCGCTTGGCCTGAAGTTCCTAATTAGCGTTAACAACTGCAGAAATCGTACCCGGAACCTTAAGCAGAGATAAGAGAGGGTCAGGAGATTTTGTCACTGCCTGTAGTGTACTGTCCACAGGAATAACGAATGAAGGAAATTGATTTACTGTTCTCAGCTCCTTCTGCTGCTCATGGCGCATCCTTTGGCAATGTATACTTAACGCTGAAACTTTGGAATAAAAATATTCTTTAAATCTTCAGTTATCTATGTCTTTTTTGGGGGGCTTCTGTAGAAGTGTTCATACCTACTAGCTCCTAAACTCTTGCCTCGGAGTGAGAGTTGCCCAAGTTACAAATAATTCTGATTTCTAGCACTGTAAACACTGCATGTGTTTAAGTAACAATCACAGTTTTTTTAATTAAGATAGGATGTCATATCACGATACTGAGGGAACCTGTGATACATGAAGCCTGATTGAGCATTGAGAAATGCACACTGGAAGGCCTGGTTAGTTTTCATAAATGTGGAAGCAATTGCTGTCTAGTTAACAAAAGTAATTCCTGAGGTGATCCAACTGGTATGTTCTGGTGTCCCTTTGGGTAGTAGTAACTTATACGGTGACATAAAAATAGAAAGCAATTTCTGTACGTAACAGGTATCCTGTTAGGTTATAAAAATTCTGTACTAACAGAACACACTCAGATTTTCTTTCACTTAAGAATGTGCTTCCCATTAGATGTGTGGGGGAATAGGTAGTCTTTGTGGACTGGTGAGGCATACTACTCTGCTCCAAAGGAAGAATTATATTTCATGTTACTTCTGAGGCTAATACTCTGGCACAGTAATGTAAGAAAATAATGTGAAAAAAGTTCTGTGGTTCCCAAGAACATTGAGACATGTGTGACTATTACATAGACTTTACTAACTAGATTTTTGTTCTAAAACAACTGTTAAAATAGAATTGGTGGTATTGTCCTGCAGCATTTCTTTTTAAACTGCTTTCAACACTTGCATACTTCGGAGGAAAAAAGTAAGCTGCCACGCAGTTTATTTCTAAAAGAGAATAGGCCCTGTGTATAGACTGAATTAATTGTGTACGCTTTATGAAATTAATGGTTGCAGTTCCACACAAGAATGTGCCTTAGCATCCACAGAGGGTGGATGTAGAAGCATCGTACACAATTGTCTATCTGGAATTGGCAACATGAAAGGAGATTCTGCCTACATAATAAAAATTTTCCAAAACAATGAGGTTTATTTTAATTAATAGTCCTTGCTTTCATGTAAGTTCTTGTACTTTCCAGATTGCCCTAAATAAAAATCAAATACTCAGTTTAGAGTGTGTAGTTATAAGATGTGCCATTACAGAAAAGTTCTGGGTTAAAATGGTGTAAGTATGCTCACAGGCTTAGGTGTCTTAGCTGTTGTTTCTCCCATTACAAAAAAAAAAAGTGAAATTGGTTCATCAGGGTAATTCAGTAATTCAGGCATGTTCCAGATTTACTGTACACGAAAAAGCACAGATCCCAGTGCTGACCTTCATCTGCTACAGTGCTTGGAAATACTCCTTTTTAACTACTGATCTTAAACTACGATTTATGTGACATTGTAACAATACCCATCTTCTAGAGTTGTATCATGAAAAATCAGTAGGAGAGCATTGAGTGCATACTGTACTTAGGCCTTATATGTTAATAAACTATTCGCTTTGAATATTCAGTAGGAAACCTTAGTAAGAGACCTACTTTTTGTGTAGGTTGACTTATACAAATAAGATCAGTGTATAAAAATGGAAAAATTAATACATCCAACCTGGCATAGATTTCCTTTGTGGTCTTCACTACGTAAGTCAAGCAACTGTAATTGAGGTACTTCTATTCATAATGTTTTCTGCAAAGCAATGGCTGATTCAAGTACAAAGAAATTTATAAATCAGGCCCAGATCACATAGACTTCAAGCTTGGGTATATATAGACCCAAAGGAAGTATGCTTAGACTCGTTTGCTTTGGCTGTCCAGTTTTAATGTCGTCTGATCATAATTGCGTCTGTTGTAATGGCTTTGTTATTCCTGTCTATCCAGTTTCACAGAAGTGGAAGTTTAGTTTGAATGTATGATGGGCACTTGATAAATCAGTGATAAGATAAATCAGTTCGGATTTGGAAACAGTTATGTGTTTTCATCAGATGGAATTACTGAATTAAAATTCCACAAGCTAATTAAAAGCTAAGCATGAAAGTTCTCCTGTAAGTTAAGATTTGGTTCTTAACTGCAGTGAAACTTCGTGGAGAGATAGTTGTATCTTTACAAGCTATCCTACAGAGCTGGGGATGGACAGGTGTAACTGCGTGTGTGAACAATTAAGATGGTATCAGAACAAGAAAACTTGATTCTATTTTCTTCACAGTTTGACTGTCAACTGTCAGAATGTTTGCTATTTTATAGCATGTTTTAGAATTGTCAAATGAGTCTATCCTGACATTTTCTTTAACACATTTTAAAATGTCAGTAGAAGTTTCAAAGAAGGAAAGCTTAATCACAGTTCTGTTCTTTGTGTAGATATACTTTTCACAGAATTGAGCTTTAGGTGCAGAGAGAGTTCTGTGAGTACTGAGAATTTTTTGCCTTTCAGGAAGCTACGTCTGTTCTCTTAATATGAAGAAAATCAGTATAACTTCCTGGTTTTCTGTGTGAGTCCAACTTAATTTAGAGAACAATTTAAAACAATTCTATCATATGAAAAGTATTCATCTTTGGGGGTGGTCTAGTGAAGTTATCTTAAATGAGAACTAGTAATTTTAGCTTGCTGATAGAGGCCTGAAGTAACACCTGATGCAGAAAGAATTTGGATTGCTTTTAGGTCATTCTTAAATTGCAACTTAGATACTATTTGAAAAATACCTAATAGAGTCTGGTAAGGAAATGTGTACCAATTAGGCAAAGCTAATAAAAACATTTTTTTTTTTTTAAGTTTCAAAAACTGATTGCAATGCTGTAAACCATGTCCTGCCTACTGTGTAATCTCCTAAAGGAAAGAAAGGTATACGCAGCATCAGTCCATCTATCCATAATATTTTATGTGCTATTGATCAGTGCCATTTTTCTAGGTATTTTGATATAATAGAAATCTGAGGAGTAAAGAAGTTAAGAAATTTTTGTTTGAAGTCACTTGTGTTTTGTTACCTCTTGGGATAATCCAAACCCTGTACAAATTTGAATACCCACAGATCTGGAAGCCAGCATGAAAGACTGGGAAGATGATGGTTTCCTGATGTCAGTCTCAAAAGCTGTGAGAAGAAGGGATGTTGATGTTATATGTAGGGTGTTGTACCCATGCTGAGGAACATGGTTCATTACACTGGCAATGTTCTCACCTTCTAGGTATCCCATTGTGCAGCCTCATCTCTTCTCTCTATTTTCTGACTTCTTTGTCTGTTGCTGCAGAGGAGGAATGACTCAGCTGTTGTCTCTTCTCTCTCAGCTGCTGATGATGTAGGAGCTTCATTCTCATCTGGCTGTCACCTTTTCGATAGCTTGCTGCTTTCCAAAGCAGGAGGATGAGAGTGAAGAAAAATCTGGTTTTACTAATGCAAAATTAGCCTTCTATTAAAATGGATGGACCTATTAAAGAATTTATGCCACGTTGTCTATTGGAGAGCCTGGCTGTAGGTATATTTGTCTGTTACTGCTGCTCTGTGAACAACATGAACAGAGTAGGAAATATTCCTGAACACATATTGAATGTCAGCAAAATGAACCTAGCTGTAGATCAGCTTGCTCGTGTTTATTAGAAATTTTTGGCAGTGTAAATTAATAAAATTAATTTTGTTGGTTTTTCTTTGTTTGGTTTTGGTTTGTCTTAGGTTTGTTTTAACTTCTTTTTTGGGGGGGGTGGGGGAAGAGCAGTCCTAAGAGAAAATCTAGTTCTCACTTGTGAGGAATATATCTGTAGTCATATGATGAAGTTTGCTATAGAAACTTCCCTCTCTTTTTCTTCTTTGTTGACAGGCACATCATTTCAGTATTAAACAAAGTTTCAAGTATGTACAAAATGTGGAATATTAACTAGGGAGAAGTTAGAGCTCTATTCTCTAAGCATTCAATATGGTGCTTAAGTGACAAAGAGACTTTTGGAGTCATTGATATTAGGTACTTAAATCAATCTAGAATTGAGATAAAGTCTGCACAATACTGGAAGTTAATGAATACTTGTGATCATGTCTGAAACTCATTAATCAAATGAAGTCCTGTAAAAGTATTGATTGAATTCTAAAACTTACTTTTTACACAGTTACTGTCTTTGTACTATAGGTAAGGGATTGAGTTTTGTGAAGTGTGTCATCTAAATTTATGCATCCACATCTTGCAGAGTAAGCTACACAGTCCCAGCAGAAGTTCATTTTTAGTGGCTTTGGGCAAAAATGCTCATGCTGGCTTTTGCTAACAATCGATGTTCAACAGTAGAGAGAGGAATATAAGGGGTTTATACTGACTCTTAAAAGAATGGTTTAAGATGAAATGCTTTAACAAGAATGCAGCAACTATAGCAAAGTATTATTACTCACTTCTCTTTTCTTTGTATCAGACTTTGTGGTTGAAATTAATTGCGGTAAACCATTACGCTAGGCAATGTCAAAATACTTTCACTGTCTTTGAAGACCAGACTTTGTCTTGTATTCCCTGTAGAAACTGCTGCTTTGTCAGTGCTAAGTGGCTGCATTTGTCTAATGAAAGAGCGTATGATTATGGTACTTTTTAGCCTTTGATGCCTAAGAACAGCTCTCATAGTTTCATTGCAGTATAGTTTAATTCAAAAACCCCTTAAAAATATATTAATTTAATATTATAATTTCATTTTGTTAATTGAACTATGGACAAATCAAAATGTTGTTTTGGAATAAGACAATATACTGGTTTTGAGTTCTTAAAATAGTAATAAAATTGAAAAATGCAATTGTCACTTCTTTAGGGAAAATTCTGAGAGTCTCTACAAATAAATTCACTTACTAGAATTTTCTATTTTACTGTAGCTTAGTTGCTAACAGTAAATTCAGAATGTGGACATGAAAGGCGAAGGGTTTATTACATTTTGTAAACAAAATATTCATAAAGTGAAACATTGAGAGAAGTAAATTGTTCTTCAAATAAAAGGAATTTATTTTAACTATGAAATTTTTTTTAATTAATTTTTACCCATATCTTACCAAATATGTAGTAGTCATGCAGTAGTTCCAAGCAGTGATTGAATAATAGTGAAATACTGAAATGATACCTCATGTGCTCCACTGTTTTCTATTCTCTACATGTAGTTATGGTTTGCTTTTGTTTTACTTTTCTTGACAGTAAGCAAAGTGTGATTCTTAACATTTCTACCTCAGTCCTCTTACCAGTAATATACTTTTTAAACATTACATTTACATTATAAAAGTTAAAGCTGAATACTAGAAAGTACACGTAGTTTAATCAGAAATTTATAAAT
This sequence comes from Antrostomus carolinensis, assembly GCF_000700745.2. Taxonomy (NCBI): domain Eukaryota; kingdom Metazoa; phylum Chordata; class Aves; order Caprimulgiformes; family Caprimulgidae; genus Antrostomus; species Antrostomus carolinensis. The sequence goes on along the minus strand of NW_010297551.1, from coordinate 61,436 downwards.
AGTGACCTTACCAGACAGGAAAGTATTTTGTAGTATTTTTGCTTGTTTGTTGTGCTTAGCTTTGAGGTTACAGTTATGTTGGCCAAAGATAAGATATGTTGTTAGCCTTGCCAATTTTTTTGTTTTTAAAAAAAGGTATTTCAACCTTTATTATTCAGGCATCGGGTTCTGAGATTTCCCCCTATATTGAAGACTTCTCTGATCAGGGACTGTAGTACAGCATCAGCTAGATGTGGATTTCAAATACAGGTTTCAGTCCTAAATAGACAACCTTCTTAACCTGGCGGTGAGGGAGCCTGCTAGGAGACAGCATGTTATTCTAGTGACCACATAGCATAAAAACTTCAATGACTATGAAGACAATCAGAGGATGCCCAAGAAACTTGTGCGTCTAGAAATAAGAAAAGTAAAGCCTCAGACTCTGTTAACAGCACACAAATGTTTAGGTATCTTCAGCTGTGGTTAACTGGCATCAAATTTTGTCTGTTCTGAGGATTAAGTTTTCATACTGTTTATGTTTAATGATATTTTAATCTGAGCTATTTTAGATGATAAAAGTAAAATACATTTGGAGGTGTAGATGGACTGTAACTGTCTTGGTTCTTAACCAGTTCTTCCAGTAGATTTTAATTTTGCTGATGTGTATCAACTTGATAGATTTCTGTTAGATTACCCTGGCGGTTTAAGCTGTCTTCTACCACAAGTCTGTTTTGTAGTCTGTTAATTAGTTAAACACGTAATTTGAAATAGAGTAGTTTTAATTGGCTTGATTTTGTAGAAAAGATCTGAAACCCTGATCAGGTAATGAATTTACTTGGGATAGCTTTAATATGATCGCAATCAAGTATTTTGTAATACAAATATGATGTGCTCAGCAGACTCTAGAAGGGGGTGAGGTACTGTCAATTACAGTAGCAAAAGGAAAGAGAAGGAGGGAGGATATTTTTAACAGAAAATGTCAACTCCACTCTCCATGAAATAATAAAACATTTGTTACAGAAACTCGTGTTTACATTCTGCAAATCTTAAATTTTATTTTTGAAGTTGAACCTGTAAAATAATGGTCACAGCTGACTATGGACCTTTTGATTTTAGAGGTAGAGTTCAGTTTTCATTTGGTTTCGGCTGTTGCTGGCAAAGAGCATAAAACCTTTCTCAGAGAAATTTGATAACCCATAATTTCAGTAGTAGGCTGATGAACCATTTCTGTTTGTCAGAAAGAGAAAAACTAAAAATATTTTACATCACTCTTTGCAAATGTGCCTCTTGATTAGTCAGGATGGTTTTGTTCTTCCAAAATACTGGATTTGTTTCAAGGTACACTTGCTGATCACTTGTGTTAAGGGTTAGAGACACCAAGTAGCTAATTAAAAAAAAACAAAAACAACCAAAACCAACTGTTTCTTCTGCCATAGTGTGACAGTAGAAACAATTTTAAATTTTAATACTGGAAAAATCACAAGCAGTTGGTTCACTTGCTTATTAACTAGAATTGAGAGGTTTCAGTTAATTAGGAGGATGTATGAAAGTAGTGCATGTACAATAAGTGTTCTTTCTTTACAGAAATCTTGCAGTAAGAGCAATAATGAGTATTAAATACTGCATTTTAATTTGTTTGCCTCAAAATTGTGTACCTTCAAAATTACTTTAATACCTTGTTAAGAAAGGTTAGTAGTCCATCATCAGTGATTTTTGAAGCCAGTCAGTATTCATATCAGTTTGAATGGCTGTCTTGATCATCACATGGACCTGTAATAGGTAGCCATGTAGATCTTTAACAGTAATCTTGACTAATATGACTTCTGTTGAGGTCTTACTTGGAATGGGATGGAAATTACACATTTTGGTTCAGCTGGGCCTTTTCTTGGTGTATCTGCCTGTTGAACGACTATTTTACCTCACAGGTCAGACTGGTTAAGTGTTACTTCTGAATCTGCCGAGATGTCTTTATGAACGCTTTTGTCTCCCACAATTATTGAACAAAGACAGCTTTGGGAGCCCACTGACTCAAGATGTTTGTGGTTCCAGTAGTTGCCGGTTGTCTCCCAAATTTCCATTACACCCATAGGAAAAAAAGGCTGTGTTCTTGCCTAAGAAGTGTAGTAGTTCTCTTGGTTTGTACTCTCAGAGAATGAGTTTGCTGAGAAGAGTGCAAATGGCATGTTGACAAAGGGCCTTATAAAAGTCCGTGACAGTGGTTCATTAATTAAATCTCCTATTTAAAAATACAGATTTGAATAAATCATATATGTTGTCAAATTAAAAAAATTGCAACCTCTGAATTCTAGAAATGGACTTTAATAATCATAATCTGCCAGGCACTAATTTGGCATAGCACATGTAAAAGAAACTTGTCTTAGTCCCATTTTTCAATGGACTTATACTTGATAGCTTTAAATTTTTTATTTTTTATTTTTTTTTTTAGGAAGTGGGGGAAGTCATCAGCTTAATAGTAGACGTGCATAATTCCTTTTAGGACTGTAGGTGTGATAGAGAGTTTGTTGTTGTAATAGTGAAGGAATTAAACATGTATCAATGACACCTTTAATGCCTTTTAACATACTGCAAGTATTTTAACATAGCGCAAGGATGAAATAGGTATAGTGGTTTATAGAAAGAATTAAATTGCTGCAACTAGTTTTAAAACTTTGTTGTAAACATTATTATATTCTATGTTGATGGGAAAGTTGCAGAAATTATTCTTAAATGGCTTTCAATAGGAAATTGAAAAACCACTGCTGTTTTTTTCAGTGTTATTTGAGTACATTTTGAGGTGGCCAGTTTTGTTTGTGCTAGAGCCAAAATACTCTATTACACTGCAGCAGATCAACCAAATCCGTAAGCTGGTGTTGCCACCAGAAGCAAGGTTGATTTTTTTGTGTGTGGACTGTGTTTGTACAGCTGCACAGTGAACCAGATAGGGAAAGTAATCTGTCTTGAAAATAATCTTCTTTTCTTTTTCTAGGCTATTCTTCTGCAGAATCTAGTTGTACAGCTGCACAGATCAGCAAACAAATGTGCTGGTCTACAAAAATGATTTTGTGGGAATGGGAATGAGTGAATGAAGTGGTAGGGGAGGGCAGGACCACTGCTTTAAGTGCAACACCATCTTAAAATATTTGTTGAACTTCAGCCTTAGCTCTATAACAAAAACATTTGCTTACTTTCAACAGGAAAATAAAATATTAAAATGCAAGTGTAACTGGTTAATCTTTTCAGGTGTTTGATTCTTACAAGCACTGGTATCTTAATGGGACCTAATTGAACAGTAGAATATTGGCACTAAATCCAACCAGCTCCGTTATAAATTTTGTGCATTAATAGATGTTTTACAGACTACATACAGTTTATCTGTGAAAGACTGAAAATTAATTCATGGTAAGCAGAACTAATAGAACTTCGGGCTTCTTTGATATTTTTATATTCTTTTGAGCTCTGAGAAGGATCCTGTACTCAGCAGTTTCTTACAAATAACTACTTTTGAAGAAGGCTGTCCATTTTTTTTCTGTTGAAAATAAAATAAATTGTTCTTTCTGGATGAATGAGCTAGTAGATTGCTATTGTATTAGTTTGGGATCATTTTCTAGTGTTCTTGGGATTTGGCATTTCAAATATTTCACACTTCAGATTTTAAAAAAGTTTTCATGGTGAGTTCAGCTATGCATAAATGCTTTCTGTACTATTTAAGTCTTATCTCGTATTAACTTAGCAAATATGGCTTGGATCAATTAGTTAATGGTCTGTTCTTACAAAGTGCCCCTCCTACTGGGCTGTAGATTTTCAAATGAATGAGTTTTATTTAAATCCACAAACCTGTTTCACTGAAATTGAAGAGGGAAGAAAATACAGGAGATGGGTGAGAACTAAAGTTAGAAATTGTTGATTGTAACGTTTAGATCTGTAGCATGTTTTCCTGTTTGTATATCCAGAACCTAATGTCATTTTAAGACTGGAAAAACAAAATGACATTATTATTTAATTAAATGCTTTAATGGCTTTCTTAAAGTGTCTTTTTGTAACAGCAATATATTAATTTCACATTTATAATTTTTAAAAATAATTTATCTTAAAAATGCGTGTTAGATTAATAGGACTGTATATTCTGGCATTTGTTAAAAACTTGAAATTTAGGAAATAGAGAGTAGGCTCATTTGGATTTTCAGATTCCAGCCTGTTTTTGAACTGAATATTAGTAAGAAATATTGCACAGTTACTGGAGTGGAAGTGGTGGGGGGCTGCAGGCATCTCTCCTGCATGTACACTGGAGTAAATACCTGCCATATAAGAAAGAATTTTAATTTTTAGGAATTGTAAGAAAATCTGACTTTATGTAATCAGTAGCTTTATTTCAATATTTATCTCTTATTTTTTAAAAAAATTGCAGTTTCTCATATAGCTATTACTCTAAGCAGTTCTTAATAAAAGTGAATGATGTGCTTAACTTTTCAGTGATGATCAGAGAATATCTCAGTTTGGTAAGAATATTGCTTTGTCTTTATTTTTAACACCTTTTGTCTTTCTCAAGTCTCTCTTATCTCAACTGAAGCACGTGTTTGGTATTTTTGTTTGGTGTGAAACATCTGGTTGCCCATGAAGTCTTGCTAAGGCACTTCAGTCATTGTGGCATTGAAGCTGAATAACTGCTTAGAGGAGTCAGTAGTATTTTTCAAAGATCTCTTCTGCAGGTAGAAAAAAAAAGGCAGAACATTCTTCAGAGAAAGCAAGGAAAGGAAGTTAAATAAAAAGAGAAAGAAACTAAAATAACTTAGGAAGGAGCATAGGAAAGGGAGAAATCCAGTTTTTATGTTACAAATATTTCAAGTTACTAAAATTGTTGGGAGCAGATGGGAAAAAGGGTGGGGGGAGGAAAGTTGGGCACTTAAAATATTCTAGTCAGCGATGTACACTAACAAAAAATGCTGTAGTATGTGGGTTGCAAGCACTAAAGTGATAGATGTGACTGTCAGTTGAATTTGAATTTTGTATGACCACATTATTTGAATCAGAGTTTATTGTTTTAAGTAAAGGCTAACTATAAAACTAGTTTTCTAGTTTCAGTGAAGCAGTTGGTGATAAATAAACAAAAATGTCCCTCAAAATCATGTTCATATTCCAGGCTTTAAGTGAAGTCTTCTCAAAGAGTGAAGTGCTATAAAACAGTAACAGCTGAAATAGTAGGAACTGTGGAGAAGTTTCAGGAGTCCAAGGGAAATTGAATTTAAAAGGCTGTAAAAAAACCCTAAACAAACAAACAAACCCCCCACAAATCACCAACTTTCTTCAGAGGCGTGTAGGTGCATTTAGTTTAATAGATGAAACACCATGGGCAGACAGTGGTTCAGCATAGAGGTGTTGTGAGTAGATGTTGTAAGTTTTCCATACAGAAAAGAGAACTCTTTGCTGATGTACTACTCAGGTACTCTGACCTCACGCCTCTGTGTATGTCTCTTGTATATGGATACGCAATCTGTACTGCATTTAGTATGGCTGATTTGCTTGCGTTGATGAATGAGGAGGGGAGGGGATGCATTTGGCAGCGCTGTGTGCATTTTCTGCAGTGTCAGTTGGTGTGGCAGAACTACTTGTCCACCGTAAATTTACACATTTGTTCTAACTTTGCAGCGTGAGTTTGGGTGAGGTTGTCCCACTGCCTGCGTGTGTCCTGAAGGACTTGTCTTGTTCTTGTTTGCAGTTCAGTGAAACGGAGTTGGTGCTGTTATTTCCAGCTCTGGCCTATGGGTGTTGTAGTTTCTTACCCAGCACAGAGCTTGGAGATCTTTTCCCTCATGTCTGCCCCTTTTGGGTGCCCTGAGCTATGGAGGGAAGGAAGGGAGGCAGCAGGGAATCAAATGAGTGAATAAAGTAAGGCAAAGGTGAACAGCAGTAATATGCAGAATATTTTTCAGCTTTGATGTAGCCTTGTCCTCGGGCTGTCCTTCCATATTCTTTTGAAGGGATTTCAGAGGCTTAATGTTCTTGTATTGAGATCAGCTATATACAGTTCTGTGCCACTGAAATGTACAGAATTTGGACTTCAGCTTTCAGGTTGAAGATGATAGCTGTTTATAATTGCCTGGAGAATAATGAAGCTTGTTTAAAAAGAAACAGATATATAATCAACTCTTAATATTTGTTCTGTTTGAGACTTTTTATGATGAGTATATTTGTTTTGTAAGCATCTTTGTTCGATAACAAGAATTACAATAGAAGATACAGAAGATTATTTAATAGAAAATTAAAAATGTTATGCTAGGGTTATTACTATTTTAATTGAAAATAGACATTAATTGATTTTGAAATTGATCTGATAATGTTTAGCTCTTGTATTTCAGCAAGAGGTTTATTTCATTTATAGATTATAAATGATTTTAACTATTAGGGCATGGAGAAAAGGTACCATTCAAAGCTGAACACCACAATTAGAGATGCATGACTGAAGTTTCAAAGTAATGTATTAGTAGTATTGTATGAGACAGTCACATGAAAAAGATCACGAGGCTGTGAAAAGGATTATGATCATGCTTTAGTCATGAATTTCCTGGTAGAGATATTTTAGTCTGAATTGTGCTTGTTTAAGTTAGAATAATTTTACTTTGCTTGTTCTGGTTATATTACCATTATGTGGTAAAGGGGGAGAAAAGGTGTCTTACCTCTGAGTAACTGAATTTTACTTAAACTTGAGATGCTGTTTTCAGTACTGAGAAACTGAAGTTAAAAAGGTGCTGAACAATTTGCTGGAGCGTTAGAGTGTCCTGCGTGTACTTACCTGCTGCTGCTGTCTTCATGCAGGCGTATGTAAGATCATCTTTCTCCCAGGGCTTTCATTTGTGTTGCATGTACCTTAACTGCTTATTCCAGATTCTGGACCTGCTCTTCAGATGAAGTAACGTTCAACACTCTAAATCCTTGGTTGCTGAAAATCACTATATTCCTACAGAAAAGTGGAGCTCTGTTGATCTATCACCAGCCATACTCTTGATGCAGTACCTTTACTGAGTACCAGAATGTTTCTGCTTCCTGGGGTGATGTCAGTCACAGAGCCCAGGTTCTCAGCCTGCGTGAGAAAGGGCATATGTTCTTTATTTAAAGGTTATGGAGTGAGTTTCCACAATCATACAATCTGAGGGTTGACTCAGTCCAGTGACTCTTGAGTAAAGATTTGCAACCTGTTTCTACTTCACCAGTAACAACACTGTATTTACCTGTTTCCTCAAAGGAGAATGGAAAAAACTTCTGGAAGGTGCTTTGATAATGCCTTTAATGTTTCTCTACTAGTCCCAGTGATGTATTTATAAGAACATTAAGGATGCTTTAAATAGAGTCTGCAAGTGAAAAAGACTATATGAAAATAATATCTCAGTAAATTTTGGGGATGAACTCATCACACTAAATTACTTGAGAAGGTTTGTCACAGCTCTTAAATCAGTAACTGGAATGTAGGTGATTGAGCTGGAGACAAACTTCAGTCATTCCAGACTGATGATTGAATAGTTGTTTATAAAAATAAAACAGTAATATACAGTGATTACCCATTGACCTCTGATGTCCCTGGAATCAATTTTGATGCAGATGCCTCCATTTGACAGATATTCTTCTGATCTTACATCTGTAACTGCATCAGTATTGCAAGAGAGAGTTTGACGTTTTTTTTAATTTTGCAAATATTTGAAGCTCCAGTGAAAAGTGAATTTTTATCTTTTGTATTTGTAGAAGTTAACAGGAAAAACTTTTTCCCCAGTCTTCTGGGTTAACTAATTTATTTGCTTATAAAGTCATTAAAAGGTAGCCGTTTCCTTTTTCCTCTGATTCCTTTTCTCTATTGACCTGTTGCTAATATGGGAGCTTCCAAGATTCTTTTTTTTTTATTTTTTTTTTTTTTTTTTTTTTTTTGTGCAGTAATGTGATTGCAAGTGCTTCAGTGCAAAAACATGAAGCTGATATTTTAGGAGATTAAAATGGATTTTAAATGTTTGTAGTTTGTAGCAAAGCACTTTCCTGACCATTCCACTCAGCATGTTTTAGTCAGCAGATGGGTGGGCCTGAGAAGGTCAACTAAATTTACCAGGTCTGGTCTGAGTGTCAGTAGCATTTTATGATGTGTTTGACCAGGTCACTGGCATCTTTTTGAATGTAAGGTCAGTTGCAGCTTTGGTCTGCAGCTTGGAACTGCTTTCAGTGTAAAAAGAGATGAAAGTGTACGTGACCTGTTTTCCTATTACTTTACCTCGTTGCGTTTGCTGCAGTGTTTTGGTAGCATCTGAGTATCCAGGAAGCAGGGTGGATGGAGCTCTGTCATTATCCTTTCTTTCAGCTCTCATTTCCTTCTCATATTCTAAATTTAACTAGTTATGTGTTAAAACCCTACTTCTGTATTTGATTCCTTTGTCTATTTTAGTCAGCCCTGTTAAACTGCTCAAAGTAGTCATTCAACTGTTCGGATTGATTGGGAGGCTCCGTGCTTCTTTCTTTTTGTTGTCTGCTCCTTTGCTGATAGGAGGACTTTATTATCTGCCACATGTATCTAGCAAAACTGTTTGAAATGCTACACATTTTATTAGTCTTTGTACCAAACAGAACAAATTAAGTGTTGCTAGAGGACCCTGACAGTGTTTACATTTTGGGTTTTTTTTTTTTAAAGCATGTATTTTAGAGGTTATTCTGTACCCGAAGTAAGTCTCTAGAAAACAATAGTCATCAAGTACAGTTCTTGGCTTATCTATAGCTTTCTAGTTTGATAACACTTTTACATGAACTTGGATTTTTTTCTTAAAAGTTTCTTTTATCGTAATTATTCTGGTTTTATATATATTTTTGCTAGCAGATATAAAAAAAAATAAAGCTGTCATGTTCTGTAAAATAGTGAATTGTTTTCAACTCTGAACACAAGACAGATTTCTGCAGTGTCCTCTTTGTTACCTGATACTGACTAGTAAGTTTCTTACATTTAATACTAAATTGAAAACCACATTGTCTAGATGATATAATTTCTAAAAATTAGTACTGAGTACTTTGAGCTAGAGTTTGTCTGCATTAACAGTAATTTTTGAGTTGCATAAACAGACATTTTGCATATAACCTTATTTATAAATTAATGTCCACACAGACCTTTGAAATTGGTAAACTCTCATGTAAGTAAAAAGTACTAAAAATACAAACATTTAAGCAGTACATTGAAGTTGGTTAATGACAAATTATTTTTAAATCAGTCATTACCAATCAAAATAGAGAGCTGTACAGTGTATGTGTTTTGTGGAGGCATTTTAGCAGCACATAAGAGAACAAATGATGTGTGGGTTTTCAACTGTATTATCTGCCTGTAATCCCCATAAATAAGAAAATATAGTATCATTGTTTTTAAATATTTATTCTTCTGTAACATGTGTTTTAATAGGATTTTCAATATTATAGGTTATTATAAGCATAGATGCCTCTGAAAATATACACAAAATTTTTTTCTGTTATGACTGACTGTGAATGCTGATGTTTTTCTTGTAACTGCCTCCTGTAAGTATGGTATGTTAAGACTGCATCTTTAAAATACACAGAGCCTATCTTACTGCTGGATAGGAAAAGCACTTTAATGCAATTTCTGCAGTAAAAATAGGTCAGTTTTTAGTTTTTTAAGATTTTTGAGTCATTCAGTTGGTACGAATAAGTACCAGAATGATACTCTCGTAGTACAAATGTTGAGATTGCATTTACACATAAGTCCTTCCCCTTGTGTTTCTTGTAGGAAACAGAGATGAAGGTACACGTGCACACAAAATTTTGCATCATTTGTTTGCTGACATTTATTTTTCATCAGTGCAGTCATTGCCATGAAGGTGGACATGACCATGATCATAAAGGGGAACGTGTACACTACCATAATGACTATCAGATCTCAAATGCATCCTACTTCCAGAATGGAGGAACAGAATCTATGCCGAGTAAATTTTCAACGTTGGAAGCTGAAAATGAACAGAAATACTACATTGAAAAGATTTTTGATCGTTACGGTGAAAATGGAAGATTATCCTTTTTTGGCCTGGAAAAACTGTTAATAAGCCTTGGTTTAGGAGAGGTAAAAGTAGTGATGATAAATCATGATGATATTGGCCATGATCATGTTTCTCACTTATATGCTTTAGAAGTACAGGAGGGAAAGCATTCTCACTCTCATAACCATCCTCATAGCCACTCAGATTCAGAAAACCAAACCATGATTGGTGTGGCTGCAAAGAGAAATCATAAATGTGACCCTGAGAGAGACACAGTAGTGCCATCAGTAAAAGATGACGGCAGACACATTCATGACCAGAGTCGCCATCACCATCATCACCACCCTCGTCTACATCATCATGACCATAATGGTACACATCATTCTCGTAATGATTCAGTTAGTCATAGTGAACATGGAGAACAGAACCATGAACATTTGACGGAGACAAACACAACTCAGGATCAGCCAGAAAGAAAACAACGCAAACAGAAGAAGAAGCAAAAGAAGATCAGTGAGACTTCAGGAAATGCTACACGGGACTATGCCCCAGATCGTGATCCAGGTGATCAGTATGAGCACAATCGTGTTCATAAGCATGATCATGTACATGATGCATCTCACTTGCACGTACACCATCATGAACACAGTAGTGATCGTTCTGCTAGTCATGGACATCAAGATTCCAGTTTGGGTAATGAGGATGGACACCACCATACCAGCAAGCGAGAGGCACCTCACAAGCAGATCAGTGTAAAAAAACATGCTATTTTTTCAACGCGTAGTCATAAGGATCATAATGAAGATGAACGTGATCGTGAAGAGGTGAGTATGAAATGGAGAACCGGTAAGTTCACTTTCACTGCTGTTACACAATAATTGAAGGTGCGTACCCACAAATAACACAGAAGCACGTACGTGACCATTGCCTAATACAGGTAGCGAAGTGAAAACGCTAAAGATCACTGGCACAGTTTTGAGTTTACTTCATGAGTTTTCATTTCTGTCTGCCCATCGCCAGTCTTTTCTCAGACATCTATCTTCTTGCTTATTTGTCTGTATCAGGGAGATACTTAAAGCTTTCTGAGCTACGCTGCTTACAGGTGGGGTTTTTTCCCTTCCCAATATTCATGAATTCTTCCCACCCACACACCTTTTTGGGACTTCTTTCTGAATCCAAGATCATTAACATTTTTGGAAACTGCACAGAGACTCTTTCCTAAAAGAAACACCTGCGTCTTTTCTACATGCTTCTAATTTCTTTGTCCTTCTAAGAGATTGTGAAGCAATGTGGATTTAACTTCTGTAGCACTGTGCTCCATGTAAGCTCTTCATTTCTCCCTTCAGCATCCATTATATTTGCCAGGACCATAAATATACTTTCCCTTCCCCTTTACAGTTAACTGCAGAAGCAGGACATTTTGATATCATGGTTTTAAACTAGAAGGTCAGGATAGGAAAAGATGGAGTGAGTGCCAAGTTTGAGGTTTTAAACTGAATTAAAAAGTGAAGCTCCGAACAGAGAAGACTGGTAGGTACAGCGAAGTGATACCTAGTTTGGATGTATTTTCTTACACTTCTTTCCTGTTGCTCTTTCTTCATTGCTTGCACTGTGTAGTGCTGAGGAATATGAAAACTCATTTTCATTTATGTTTATAAAAAATTATATGTGTTTGGAGACTGAGTTGGTAGTGCAGATATTTTTGCTGTTTCTTTCCCCTCATAAACCACTTAGATCAGCTTAGACATGTTTTAACACTGGTGGAATGTTGTGGGCCAGAGTTTCTACTTTCTGTTTGTGTTCTCAAATCATATGCTAAATTTTACATAACTGTAATTTTAACTTAAATAGTTGCTTTCATATTTAATTTGTTTGTACAATTTGCTTGCAGTGCTTAAATGCTACCCAGCTGCTACGGTACTATGGTCTGGAAACGAGCTCTCCAATATCTCCCGAATTGTTTATATACATGTGTCCTGCTTTGCTATACCAGATTGAGAGAAGGCTTTGCATTGCACATTATGATGAGCTTGAAGATTTTATGAAAAGTAAAAATGCATCCATTGAGAGTAAAGATAAAACAGGTGCATCAGGTAGGTGTGTAACATCTAAAGCCTTCAAAATTATTTTGCATTGTAAATATTAACTTCAAAGTTTGAAATGTCATATAACTTAACATTGACTGTAAAGCAATGGTTGCAATTTAACATATTTATTAGAAGAAATTTGAGACAGCATGCTACTTTAAGTCAGGAGACATAGCATCCATATTTGGTGATGCAACAGCCTCTCCTAAATAACCATGGCTCTTTCTCGCATACCTTTCTTTCTTGTACCTTTTAATCTTTTTTCATTATTTCCACTTTTTATTTGATGTTTGCTTATTTTTTTTTCTTTTTTTGTCTTCTATCTTTGGGGCCTAACAGCCTATCATTAGGCCTATGGCCCAGGCATTTTGGCCTGGATTCCTCCCCCATATCTTTAGACATTGAACTCTTTTGTAGTAGAAACATAGGCAAGGTACAGAATCTTTGGGGACAGAAGGACCTCTAGGGATGAGTGAGTCCACCCACAGTTTCGATTATTTCCATCATTTAAAATATGTTACTTCTTTTTCTCTAGTATGACTCAAGTGGTCCATATGTTCATCTCGAAGTTGGAAAGTTGCAGTGTTACTTTGACACAAATTTTCTTAATAAATTTGACCTGGATGTATTAATTCAGGAATAGAGAACAGCACCTTCATTACAGTTCATTCACTCAAAAATAGGATTTCAGGTGTTAGCATTTTTATATTCTAGCAGTGATGCAATTTTGTAGAATTGTGATCCAGAATTTTTTGTGAACTTAAGAAATATAAAGACTTAAGCAAGACACGAGCATTTAAATTGCCATTTCTGACAACAATTCCCTTTTCTGACTTCCAGTGTCAATTATTGTATACTGCTCCTCTTATGCATATGAGAAATATTCAATCAAAATCCTCTGTTGGCAGTTTTAATTTTTTTTTTTTTGTGGATGCCTTGAGTGAAATTCAGACTTTTTTTTTCTTCTTAGCATAGTTCTAAAAATATTTTTATTATTGTTAAAGCAATTACTTTAAGGGCAGCATCAATTGTTACGATTTCATAACTGAGTTTACTTTTAAAATAAATATTTACTGCTGCTATCTTTCATAAATTGTAATGTAACTGTTGACAGATGTTTAGCTGCAGTGAAATATTAAAAATTTAAAAAATCTTGAGTACAATGTCCATGTTTTGAAAATAAAAGTATTGGTAGTTGTGAACGTTGTCTAGTACATAGATGCTTATTAGCATCATTAGAAGTAAAGCTTGAAGTAACAGCATTCTCATAGGTGTTAATAACTGCTGGAAAGAATGCATTGCTGGTAACCTTTCTTAACAATAATTAACTTGTTATACATAAACCTCCTGTAGAGACACTGCTACTATCTTGTTAACTGTTCAAAGATTGCTGTAAACAAAATATACCGTGTGTTTTATATGGCAGCAAATTGTTTTATGGGGTAGTCTCATTGTAGTAAGAGTTGACCCCTGCCTTATTACCAAGAGGATTTGTAGAGGAGCTCTAAGCTTTTTCTGCCAGTTAAAATGTTGAAACCATGTACAAAACTGTCATATTGCACGTGCTCTGAACCAGTTTAATTAGAAAGTTTCTACAGATGAATGCTTCTTTTTAAAAGAATGCATTTTCTTTCTCTGTAATGAGTAAGGGAGTTAATGAGTAACTCAGTTTGAAGACCTTTAAAATTTTAAGAGACTTAATTTGCAAAATCAGTGAAGACTATTGTGAACACATAACATGTTTTATGGCATCCGATATCTTGAGTATAAATTTGCCAGTTGACTGTAAAAAAAATGGGATTTTAACTGTTGATTTGACTGTGAAAACAAACAGTAACCTCTGAAACAGGTTAACTTGATTAGATAATGATAAGTTATTCTTCATAACAATTTCCTGTATATTGTTGTATTAACTACAGTGAGACTTCAGTTTGGAACTAGATGATCTTTAAGGTCCCTTCCAATCCAAACCATTCTATGATTCTATGATGTAATGATCATTTTCCCTTCTTAAGTAAGGAAGTGAATCATGAAATAACAAATCTTAACTGGTGTACGGGGATTGTGGGAGGTGTAGGGCAAATGTCAGTAACTTAACCTGCAGGTTGTAGGATTCTATTAAAATGAAAATGTGTGCTTATCCAAGCTAAAGTAAACATTTTTAGATAGACCTATTTGCCAAAGTTAGGAGGATGCAGACATTTTTAAACACTAGCTTTCCGTGGGTTTTTTTTAGTCTTAATTAAAGCTCTCAAAAAAATTTAATAGACCAGAGCTACTTCTGTTCATTGATACTGTAAGGTTTCCATTAGTTCTGATAGTGCAGTTTTCTAAAGCAAAGTAATTTAATTAACTGGTGTCCAAAAACTTAGGAAGCTGTGCTGGGTGTTCTTTCTGTAATTTGCAGGTAGTTCTGTAACATCTTCTCCTAGAGGATTTTCAAAGGCTTTTACATACAATGGAGCTTTCACAGTGTGCCTGTGGGAAGAGGTGGCATTGGTATCACTGAGGGCTCCTAAACAACTTGAAAGGGAAGTTATGCCCTACTATGAATTAAGCTAATAGAAGTGCTACAAGTAAAGAGTGAGCAGTTTTTTTTAAAGATGGACAGTTAGAGCTGTTGCATAAAAGTATTTCAGATCAGATATATCTTGTAAATCTGCCTGTGCAGATGGCAATGTTCCTGGAGTTTACCGTTCCCTGAACCCAGGAAGGCTTTGCTTCAGTGGAGCCTTGTTGTTAGCCTGCTTTCTTGTTAAAGCTTGCAGATAGCTAAGCGTTCTCAGCCCTCCAAGGGGTCTACCTGACTACCCTTTTGGTCTCTTTTAATTTACAGATAGCTGTCCAAATCTGCTGTGCATAGCTGTCTTTTGTTTGTTACTCACTGTTTGAACTAAAGTCCCTTACTGAAGAAATTGTTCGGTCGTCTCCCTCTTTTTTTTTCCCCCCCATAGAAATATTTTATAAGCCAGTGCATAAGAACATCACCTCATTGACAAGCTTTATACGGTATTTCTAGGAGTGTTATCCACCGAGATTTTTTTATTACTTAAGAACTCTTTCAGTGTTCATAATATTGCATATTAGTTCCACTTCCATAATATTTTAGTGTTTTGAACTAAAAAACTACAGTTGAGTGAAATCCTCCAAAATCCTCCAATAAAATTCTGTTGGGATGTTGTCGTAAATCTTCCTTAGTAGTCCTTTTTATATGAAGAGTGTTTGTACATATATGTAACTGTGGGGTCATGCATAGCTTTTGTGTATTATATATTACTTATATTTGACTTGACAGCAACCTTTTGCTGGTAATTTTGGTTCCATAGCATTTTTTAAGAGTTTAAACAGATATAGAAGCTGACGACCAAGAGCTGAGAGATGCACAGATTCCATATTTTCATTCTCATGTGTCTCCTCTTAATCATGGTGCCATGTTTAGATATTGTATCATTCCTAAGAGTACGTAAGGCCTTCAGAGGTGCGTTTGCCAAATCTGTGCTACGATACATGAAACTTAAACCCATTTGCATAATCTCTTTTCTGTTTTTCTCCATGTAAGGCTGTTAGTCATCTAACCTGGCACTTAACATCATAAAGTCTGTGTCCAGATTGGAGACCCAGTGCCCTGACAAAAGGCTGTGTCATTGTTATTTGGGCTGCTCGTGCATGCATGCACGATTCAGTATTGAATTACGAGGCTATGTATGCTGTTTCTCTCAGCAGAGCCTGTTAATCCAGAAGACGTGATTGAAGTGCTCTGGAGCTGAATCAAGGCTGTCTAGTGGCAGTATTTTGGTCAACAGGGTCCTGCTTCCACTCCACACCTACTTTTGTATTCCCGTTTTCCAATCTGTTTTTCAGTTCCACATCTGATCTGATGGCACTTTGCCGTTTCGCCAACTCTCTGTTTTCCTTTCAGTGTCAATATGCATTTTGCTGTACACTGCACACTTTATAAAGCTTTTCTAAAGTCAGTTTTTCCTGGTGGATGTGCTCTCGTACCTTTTGCACTTAAATCGGATTGTTTCCTTTCCCGGACTGTTACGGAATGGCAGCTCCAGACTTCATAAGAATGAATATCCCAAAATAAAATTTTAAACAGCAGATGTTGTAAGTTCTGGTGTTGAACTGGACCAGGCCTGCAGCAGCCACAATTCTAGTGGCAAAGTCTTGTCAAATCTGACCGGTAGCATTTTTGGTACAGATAGAATTCTTGGGACATTTGATTGCTAAATTCTAAAATTAATTGAGCAGCTACAACATACTCATTCCTCCTGTCTTCTCCTCTCCCGCCATCCCTTCCATTTCCCAGGATGTTTTCCCTCTCTTGATCAAAAATGTGTGGACCTTCATAGATGTAAGGAAAGTCAGATCATGCACCAAAGTATGGAGATGATAATGATTTTAAATCAGAAGTTGTTAACTTTCATTAAAGTTGGCAGACTGTCTAGACATTTTTGCTTGAAGCTAGGAAAAAAGCTGGAAAAAGCTTTTAGGCTAAAACTTTAAATAAATAAGGCTGAAAAACAAAATGTGAACATGATTTCCTCAATGTGAACAGTTCAGCCAAAACAGTTAACGTTTGTAAAGTAGGAGCACCAACTATGCCTGTCATTGGGACTGTGAACTTTTTGAACTGTATTGCTGGAAATAAAAAGTTTTTACTTACTGTTCTTTGAAGTTTCTGTGATGGGAAGAAACAAGAGGATAGAAGCAGAGAAAGAGAGAGGGAAAAAAAACCCAACAGTTACTAAAAAATATGTATTATTAGGGTGAGGTGCTGACTGCAGGAGCCATGCTTCTTTGCTTATAGGATCCGTTTCTTGGGTAATTCCTCCTTTTCCATGTCATATGGAAATTTGCATGTTTTCCCTAATAACAGCACTATGTTGAGTGTACTATGTCCTATTATCAGGTTTTTTTGCAAATGACAACAGTAGAAGTTCTCAGAAAAAATATATACTGCTTTTTGTTGGTAGCAAGTTGCTTTCAGCTCTTCAAACTCTTATAGCATTTGACTTTAAAGTTCCTCTGTCAAAGGTTGAGTGTTGCTTATTTCTAAATAAATAAATGTAAATGTATATTTGCTTATTTCTAAATAAATAAATAAAAATGTAAGTTTCAAAGCCCCAGGTAAAGAGTATAGTGCTTAACTGAACATGTTACTCCTAACAAAGGAGGAGAAATATTGATTCCAGTTAAATTTTACATCAGAACTGTGTTAAAAACAAATGTTAAATATGAATTGGTGCTCATAGAGTCCTAGAAAGTCAAGTAGCAGAGATGATTTGTTCCAACATGAAATCTTTTGCTTGTTATGTTTCATTAAGGGCTACAGAGCTAAGCTTGGAACTTACAGTCGAGAATAACTGGACTCTTTTTAGCTGATTGTCTTCTGATGGCTTTGCCTATATTGTACTGTGCTGTGAATAAGCCCGTGTATAGTTGCTGTGGACTTAGTAGTGCCTTCCTATTTTTCAGCACCTTTTGAATCAACAATCACACAACCTAGGTTAAAGGAAAGTCACCTTCTTAAGAAAAGTCATTAATCAGTCTTAAAGTTTTACAAGTACTGTTCTGATAACCTTTCTGTATTCATTTCTTCCCACAGCCTGGTTTTGTGGTATCATCTCTATCACCGTCATTAGCCTGCTTTCCTTGCTAGGTGTGATCTTGGTTCCCATCATTAACCAATGGTGCTTCAAATTTCTTCTAACTTTCTTGGTAGCTCTGGCTGTAGGAACAATGAGTGGAGATGCGCTACTCCATCTGTTGCCACATGTAAGTATTGTTTCCTTACCTTTTATTCTTAAGTGCAACTGTATATAGAATTTTCAAAGAATTGTTTGACAAGTATCAACACATAAATGTTCACTGATGCGCATGTAGATTGACTTGACTGTGGGGAACATCCTGAAACAGGTTTTGAGGCTTTCTTTTAACGAAAAGAAAGGAAATGTGTGTTCTTTAAAAAAATAGCTGTGTATTCATAGTTTAACTTCTGTCACAGTATTTTAAAACACCTAATGAAACCAACAGGAGTATTTTAAATTTAGCAGTATTACTATCTCTTGTCTGCTGATACTTGTGTATCAGTACCACCTGAAAGTATTTCAGGGGGATTAACCTTCCTGATTACTAGCTTTTAGGGAGAAAGTAACCTCAGACTTACTGAATGAAGAAATTGTCCAAGTTCCTGGGAAGGTAAGGAGTTTTTAAGTTGTGATGGTAAACTCTAATTCTTAGGAAGGGGATACTTTTTTTGAGAGTTTGTATGTCAGATCAGAACTAAGACTGTAATTTACTGTAATAGTTAAAAAAAGAATTAAGATGTTTGGTTGCTAAGGGGACTGTAGGAATGGTAATTCCTTGTGACATTTCTGAGTGTTAGTCTTGTTATCTTTAGCATTGTGACAGTCTCATTATCTTCAGCACTGTGACAGAAAAAAGCTGAAGCTGGATTATCTCCCTCTCCCTCCCCTAAAAATTTCACAGAGGAATATTTTTTTATTGATTAGGGTAATGAATAGTCTAATGAAATATCTCTATAGTAAAAAGTGTTTGTATAAAAGAAAGAAAGAAAACCAAAACCAAAACCAAACCCAACCCACAACCCAACGTTTAAAGTGTTTTTATGCTGCTTTTCTGGCAAGGTTACATATTTTGTCATCTAAGCTCGGAGCCATTTCAGTCTCCTGATTGCACCAGATCATGCTGTGCTATTATTTTCTCTCCTAATAGTCACATGGAGGCCACAACCATAGTCACCACCATGGCCAAGGTCATGTTCATGAACACAAGCATTCTCATCGACATGCCCACGGACGTGGAGTACAGACTGAAGGCTTTCTAGAAGAAAATGATCCAGTGCTGAAAGGTCTTGTGGCACTTGGAGGCATTTATGTTTTGTTCATCATTGAACATTGTATAAGAATGTACAAGCATTACAATAAACAAAAGGTACGCACTAGAATTGCATGTTATTTTAAAATGTGTTACCTGAACCTGTCTTCTGAGTCTTGAGGAATTGTCTGTGTGATGATTCATTATTCTGTGAACATGAACAAGTGCCACTGATGTGCGTTCTGTTTGATTTCATGTGAGGAAACCTTTTCTAAAAGAGGTTGCTTTTCTTAACAAGGTAATTTGGGAAGACAAAGTAGAAATCTGATGGGGGAGGTTGCAGCATTTTGGCCAGATATACTTGGAGGTAGATCTAAGTAAAAGAGATTACAGCTCTTTCTCTAAAGTGTCATGATCTTTCTGCAAAAATATGAAAGGCGGTGTGTGAGAAAGGACTGGTAACAGAGCCAGACAATTGGCAGACAATTGGCAAGAAATGTAACTGTACACAGTTAGCTAACGATGCCAGTGTAACAGAGGTACTCGGTTTTTCCACACGAGAAAATGCCAAAATTTGCAGAATTTCTATAAAGTGCCAGTCAAATTTTAACTTATTTCCCTGAAAATGATCAGATTTTTAGGGCTGGCAGCATGCTGCATTCATGACGGTGGTATAAAAGGAGAGCAGGTACCTCAGGGGGAGTGTGACAGTGGGTAGAAATTCAAACCACCAAAGAGCCATATTTTTTCAACAGTCAAACACTTTTGTCTCCGTTATTCAACTTTGAGGAGAAAATGAATTTGGTGAAACTAAACTGATTTTCCCAAAATGAGTGCAGAAAAATTTAAAGTTCTGTGTTTCACATCAGACTTGCTGCCTTAGCTGGACAGGCAGCAAAAGATTTTCTGTGTTGGCAGAGGCATTTCTTAGATCTTCTGATAGAGAGAGAAAAGCTGTCACATTGGGCATATCTTCTTTGGGATGAATTAAATAATTAAATGCCCTAGGCTGCTTTGGCAAATCTTTGATCTCTGTTGTATGGGCTGCAGACAGGAAAGTAGGAAGCTTCTCTGTAAAGGAAAATGCAAGGAAGCTATAGGAGTATAAAATTAAAGTTGAACAAAATAGAGGAGCTGTTCTTGCTGCATGCTTGCTTTCTTGAACAAAATAAGCAAACATAGGAACTGTGCATACATGCGTTTCTGGGCTGTTAGAGCAATCCTAGCCGTAACACACTCTGTTCCTGAAGTGAAATATTGTCTGTCTGTCTGTCTGTGTGTGAGTGAGATTCTGTGGTAGGCAGCTAAGAATTTCCAGTGGGACAGGTATCATTGCTGAGCCTTACGAAGATGAATATTCTGTCGTCACATAACTTCCGTTAGACATATTTAGAGTGAGTAACTTAGTCTAGTTTGAAAAGATTTTTTGTCAACATTTCAGTTTCTTTTATTTCCATTGATGTCATTTTACAAACTCGATGTTATCTGTTTCCTGTTGCAGAGTAAGCAGAAATGGTGCAAGAAAAAGCAGACTGAAGAGTCACCAATTGGAAGGAAACTTTCTGATCACAAATTAAATAACAGACCAGATGCGGACTGGCTTCAGCTCAAACCCCTTGCAGGTAGGCATTTATTTTCAGAATTTTCTCTGATTACGAGATCTGAAGTAATGGTATGTAACCTATGGCATGTAGCATGTAACCTCTTGTACAGCTTTGCTGCTATTATGCAAATCATTGATAATAAGACTTAATAGGCTTTCTCTATTAAATCTTTTTTTATTTTGTTTTCCTTAGATCTGAGAGCACTCTGAACACTTCCTAATATACCAAATGGTTCTCAGACTTCTGAAGCAGTCAGGTTTTGGGTTGCTGTGGGGTTTTTGTTTGTTTGTTTGTTTTGGGGGTGTTTTTTGGTTAAGCTGTGCCTGACTAGCTGAGTCCTGGCAAAAATTAGATCAAAAATCAACATGCACAACCTGAAGGGGGATCTCTCTTACCCTTTGAAGATTCCAGCCTCTGACCAATTCTAGTTGGGCTGGGAAGGCTAAATAAAATTAATCTATTTTCATAAATACAACCAAGTATCCCAAATATTCCTCAGGTATCCAAAACAACTTGCACATACTGTTCCTTCATGACAGTCTGAATGCTCATGCAGTATGTACCCAGAAGGAATGCCACGTCACCCTTATTGAAGGGGTGTGGGAAGGGGAAGGGCTTTGCTTCATAAACTTCCTTTCCGTTGCCTGCATGGCTGATGAATTAAGTTGTTGATGAAGAATCTATAGGCTATATTTATTTATACAAATGCAATTTTGTTAATTTCAATGATTTGTAGAAGGGAGGGTTAAGACTCTCCACTCTGTACTGGTTTTGCTCACTTAAACGCACTCCAACTTAAAATGGGATTTAGGACATTGACATGGAACATAGAAAGACTTTCAGCTGTGGGGATGATGGTACATATATTTGAAATATCTTCATTTTCTTTTAATGAACAATCAGAGGAATTTTGCATCTAATAATGTGGTGTATGTACTGGTTTTATAACACTGTTCCTCTGAAAGTGCACTCTGCTGATCAGTAAATCATTCGTACTACAGGCACTGGCAGCCCATGCTGAATTTGAACTTTGAACTGCAGTGCCACTACCACTGACCTGAATGGCCATTCCATTTCTTTTTAAACAGCTTCCAAATGATGTTTAAGAGCCTGTTTATCTAGAACTCTTTGTCTGCTGCTTAGGTACTCTGCTTGGTTTTTTAATTCTGCTTACTGTTTGCTTATTTTTGACTCTGAAATATTTTTGATGCATTATTGTGAGCTAGTAACTTCATTGTCCAGAACTGCTTTTTTTCCATAACTGGTTGTGCTTCCTGGAGCACAGTTTCATTTATTTATTGGTACTCTGGAAATACTAGTAGACTTACAATTTATGCATGTATTTCTTCTGCATTGTTTTTACTTTGTATTTCTTTGTAAAAATGGCTTTGATTGCTAGCAGGGTAATGAGCTACACGGAAAGAACTCACTGTGTGACACGCCTGTCTGTCACAGGTACATGCAACACAGAAACTATTTAAAGATCGGCTGTGCCAGTGGCAGATCCTGGTATGCTTCAGAGCAGGCTGACTTGTGGCCTGCATAGAGGGTAGCCAGTGAAGGCTTCCTGAGCCACTCAGATTCCATCTACAGTGTGTAAGACATTATTACTGTCCTGGCAACTGTCCTTTTCCAATGTTGAACCACAAATTTCGTCAGTAGCAAAATGACAGATACAAGGCTAGGTTGGGCTAAAACTGACGTGTGCTATGGATACAGTGCTGGTGCCTTGTAGTGGAGACTGCTATGTGTTACACCTGCAAATCAGTGAAAAAATGGGGCAGTGAAAGATTTAATTTTTTTGGCTCAAAGTTGACAACAAAGTTATTAGATTGGGATGTGTTAAAATACATTTTTGCTTTTGCAAAGCGGTTAAATTCTTAGCTCAGTGATGCAGGACTTGCTGGTCATATTTTAAATCAGAATTAATGTGGTGTCTCTCCCAACTGGCTTCAATGTAGGAGCAGATGACTCGGTTTTATCTGAAGATCGACTCAATGAAACGGAACTAACTGATTTAGATGGCCAGCTGGAATCCCCTCCCAAAAACTTCTTGTCTGTAGAAGAGGACAACAATATGCACCATTCTCACAATGATATCTCACATGCAGCTCAAGAGCATGATCTTCATGATTCAGAGTATGACAGCCATGGCGAAGATAAAATGATAGCTAGAAAACACAGTCACCACTGGCATCACAAACATTCCCATCATTCCCATGGCCACTGTCATTCTGGAAAAGACCTGAAAGATACTGGGATAGCTAATATTGCTTGGATGGTAATTATGGGAGATGGCATTCACAACTTTAGTGATGGCTTAGCAATCGGTAAGCAAAAGCACCGAGTATTTCTCACCAGTTTCTTCTTATCTTTAATAACTTTGGTAGCATTTTATTTACGTGTGATCACAAGTAAGGCTTCCAGTTAACTCCCGCAGTTACTGGCATTGTTTAATCTCCTTCAGAGCAGAAATTAAAATGCCACAAATTCTAACAGTGTTCCCTTTGCTAATATTCTGTGACTATTTCCACCGAGATTACTGTATTGAAAGTGGCGACAGTAGCGATCTCTGCCAAATAAAGATAGGTGCAGACAAACCTCCTTTTGAAATATGGAGCACATTTGTTGTTTGGGTCTTAGTATTTGCCCCTGAATAGTAAATAAGTGCTTTCAGTCTTATTTTTATTTATAATAATAATATTTCTAATATTGTTAATACATAGAATTATACGGTACTTGTAAATAATAAATGAACTATGAGTCAGGTTACCAAAATAAAATTTAAAAGTACTACTTAGGATACTTTAATTTCTATTTGTGCAAAGTATTATTTTGTCTTATGGTCAGTATAGATTTCTTTCTAGCCAAATGTAGAAGAAATTGAAGTACCAAATAGGTGTGATTAGATTATTAAATCAACTTTGATTCACATAAACCTCTAAAGGTGATTTGAACCATAAAAAACATTAATTTGAATATGTCATACAAGTCAGAATGATGGTGAGAGTACTGAGGTGCATACTTTTATTAATTTTTTACTAAGAGTAAACAGGGCTCTGAACTACTAGCAGAAGGAACACACCCATTTTGAACAATAGGGGATAAGCTACTTATTAGGGTCTGGAGTCAACAAGAGAATCTACTACCATTTCTCCACTTTCTCAAAAAAATTACTAAAGAAACAAAACTCCGTAAAAATAAACTTTTTTGCTTCATTTTCATGTTAAACAGGTGAGGCATTTAGACAGTGGCTTCTAAAAAGGATCACTATGCCATCTGTTGAGAACTACACTGTCTTGAAACTGCATTTCTAAATATTCCTGTGTCAAGCCCAAACAGCTGATTCTTTGGTAAAATGTAGATTTTAGAAAAGCATGTTTAATATATCAAGTAATGAGGAATCCAGAGAAAATTAGATTTCGTATCTATCTTCATATTGTGTCTTCTCTTTCTACTTTATTTTGCCTGTTTTGACTGCTCGCTGCAGGCTCTTTTTGTGCCTTTTTCTGCTAAAGTACAGGAATTTAATAGTTTTCTCATCTCAGAATTATTTAAGGTATGAACTGAAAGTTTAATTAAATCAGCATGCACAAAAGTTAGTGAAAGAGCTTTATGCCAGTGTTTTTCTCCCTATTATTTTCCAGGTCTGGCTTATTGATGTTGCTGATATGTGCTCAACAAATAAGCATAAAGGAAATAAAGAGGTTGTGGGTTAAATATTAGTTTGGATTTCCAACCTGGCAAGGAGAGAGCTAGACTGTTGCTCATATGCATTCTTAACTGTCCTGATGTACTTGAGAGTTCCTAAAAATGTAAAAGTAATGCTATTTATTAGCTTGTTACCTTTATGTCTCTGTTTTGCTCAGTTGTGTTCTCCTCTTCAAGGATTTATCTTTCAGATAAACTGAGAAATAAAGTATGTAGTGGTAATGCACATCTGGCATACTTCCAGTATTTTCAGTGTATATACAGACGGGACACAGACATAATGAAAAAAATATTAGAGCATGCATTCTAGTAGAAGGGTGTCATCTCTGGAAAGTCTGTTGATTAAATTTTTAGACTTGAAAATAGTAAAATACCATTTGAATTTTTTTTTTTTTCCCCCCTAGGAGCAGCTTTTAGTGCTGGACTGACAGGAGGAATTAGTACATCTATAGCAGTATTTTGTCATGAGCTTCCCCATGAACTAGGTAACTAATTATATAAACTCAATGTGTTCAGTCTCTTCATCTGTACAAAATATGTATCTAAAAGCTGTTGTGAAACTCATCCTGATAAGCATAATGCAATGCAGATGCTGTAAGGGTGACCAGAACTTCAGAGAGTAAAGGAGCCATATTGCTTCAGAGTACATAATGAGAATATTAATACTGAGTTATTTTGGCATATGTCTAGTTACAGCAGTTCTGTGAAGCTTTTTGGACATGTTTTAAGAATGTTCTTAGGAGCATACAGTTTACATTTGGGTGTTACACCTGTGCATTTTATAGAGAGAGTTTCACAATACCGTGTGTGGCACTGTCTGACACAAAGCTAACTAAAGTTACATGAGTAACTGTAGGTTTACATAAGTAAAATTCTCTGTGGAGATCTTTGTACCAATTGTTGCTGAGTCCAGTAGGTGTGGATGACTAGGGTAAAGCCTGTAGGCTTTGTGTCCAGTGCCATTAATTCTTCCCCCTAATTGAAGCATTTTTTCTTGGGGTTAGCTAGCCGTGATGAAACCCGTTGTTTTCCTGTAAGCTGTAAGGCACATCGCATGAAATTTTATGCACCCTGAGACTTAGAAAAGGGCAGCGAGAGAGAGGAGTCATCTTATTTTTTGCCAGTAATGTGAAACTATGCCAAATTAAACTGTGTATGTATTCACAGCTTGCTTACTTGATGAGCTACTAGCTCTGAATGATCAAAAGTAAGGTAAAACAAGTACTTCAAAAACCCTTAGAGGTGATGAGTGAAAGCATTTTATATACGCAGATACTAAGTATAAGGTAAGTAATGGGCACAGGTGGGAAATAATAGAGCAGACGTTCACGGTTTGACAGCGGTGCTATACAATCATTAGTTTAAGTGAAGCTGCTGCAGTATATAAAGGATTGCAATATATAGTGATGTGCTTATAACTTGCTAGGTTAACATGATTAAATTAACCTTGTATAAGAAGCGAGTAGTTCACTGTATGTAAATCACTTTTTATTGTGATTCTAGGTTTTGATTCTAGATTGAGCAATTAATTTCTAGCATATCTGACACGAGACTATTATATTAATTACCCTAATGACTGCGTATCATCTTTCACTCCTCATATTCACAAGAGTTCAGTTTGAAGGGAGTAAAACTATCAGAGCTGATTACAAGATTAAAATTTAGATCTTCATAGAACATCTACCACTATCAGCAATTCTAGCAGAGCCATCCTGAATTCAAAATAGAACAGGTTAACTTGGCATATCCTTAAACCCCCAAACTGATTCAGCATGGATGTGAAGTCATTCTTTGTGAATGTAACTCTTCCTTTTCCTAGTGCTGTATTTGTCAAATTCATTGTCACCTTCTGGAGGGACTAATGCCTTGTTATCCTCCTCTTGAATTTGCAGAATGAGATGTATATAGCTAAGAGGAATTTTCACAAGTATTGATCAAAACTAAGCCTCTGTTTTTATGTGGCATGAAGAAATTCTATGAAGTAAAGACAAGTCTCTGTGCACAGATGCATTCTCTGTGGGAGGACCAGATCTAGACTCCTCCATTATCAGTTACCTTTCTGACAATCAGCATGATGAATAGGCACCTTTAAATCATATTTTAATCGAGGGATTGCTGCACATAAATACAGTTCTTATAAGATTTGTCATAACCTGTTGCCCAGTCTTCCTTTGAGCCTCTAAAAGCAGCATTTTTACTTTGGCAATGCCCTGGATTGGTGAGATAGTAAATGCAGGCTAATTTATCTACTTACTTTCCTGAGAAGCACTGATACTAAGCCCCTGTGTTCTGTTTCCTTTTTAGGTGACTTTGCTGTGCTTCTTAAAGCAGGTATGACAGTAAAGCAAGCTATTGTGTACAACCTTCTGTCTGCCATGATGGCTTACATCGGGATGCTGATAGGCACAGCGGTGGGACAGTATGCTACTAACATCACCTTGTGGATCTTTGCAGTCACTGCAGGCATGTTCCTCTACGTGGCACTGGTTGACATGGTAAGATTGTTGCTTCTGTGTCATTTTTGCATTCCATGCATAAAACCTAAGACTTGAAATGGCACCTACAACAGAACTTTTTTTTGGTATAACACATAAAATATCTGTAGACAGTAGATGGCTGTTTCTGTTCTATGACTTTTTAAAACGTTGCAGATACTTTGAGAGATGAAGTTTTATAGTTGCTTGCCTGTTTGGGTTTCTGCTACTGAAGGCTGCCAGTGGCTCCCGTTAAAATACAAAACCTACAGAGAGGCTGGGAAAGACATTCACCCTCCCCACTAATAAAATAATAACTTCCCACTAATAAAAATAGGACGATTCTCTGGTGTTGTGGATGGGGCTGGAGTTTAATCCAGTATTTAGAATTGTTTTTCACTAAAATTTAATCTTCATATATTTGATTCTGGAAAGCTGAGTCTGAACCCTTAGCACAAGCA
The DNA here is from genome assembly GCF_000700745.2 of Antrostomus carolinensis. Classification (NCBI taxonomy): domain Eukaryota; kingdom Metazoa; phylum Chordata; class Aves; order Caprimulgiformes; family Caprimulgidae; genus Antrostomus; species Antrostomus carolinensis. The sequence continues at coordinate 34,276 of NW_010297551.1, read as the reverse complement.
GCTGGTAATACAGTAATTGCCAGTTCCTAGCTGTGGCTGCTCAGTCCAGTTTCTCACCTTCAGTGGTATACTGAAGCATTAGTGAAGACAGCTGAAAGCAAAGGTTTGGTTTCTGCTGAATTTCCTCTTATCGGCGGAAACTGCCTCGGCCTTTCTGCCCTCTAGCAGATTTACCTCTGCAGTTAGTTTTGTGTTCAGCACTACCACCACGTTGGTGCTTAACGAACTTGGAGTCAGTGGGGCTTCTAGGCGGCATCCGCCACATCTGAGAACTTTCCCTTAAGCTCAACTTTGGTTCTGAAGATCCTGTGTTAGTCCCATCAGTACTCATCCGAACGGGGGCTTGAGCACAGGTCAAGGCAGGACTGGCAGAAGCTGCTCCTGTGACCCTCATCTCATTCAGCCCTGCTTGCCATTAGATCCTTTATGCTGAGGACTCAAGGAAGCCAAGCAGTGGCCATCACACCATGGGATATTTCACTTTGTTATGGAGAACTTTAATTTATAAATCTACTCTATCAATTAAGTCTCTCTGATTTGTTATAAGGTAAATAAGTCCTTTTCAGGGTTTGCTAAATAGTTTCTGTGTAGTTGAGAGTGATCCTTCATGCAACTTCAGATGTTCTACAGTAGTAGAAATGTCGCATGCTTCTAAGTCCTGTGGCTGATACTTCCTGTACTTATTTTGACTGAAGACATCATGTATAAAGGAAAGCAGTATTTTCATTCTTTTATTCCTTGTCCTTTTCCTCAGTCATCATAGTAGCAAGCAAATAGTCAAAGCCCAATAGTCTGCAAGACACATTTGAAAGAGATTTTTGTCTTGATGTTTCCATAATCTGCCTCCCTCTCAAAGACCTTATTTTCTTGTTATCTGATACTTGATAAGGATCCCTCCCTAGCTTCACAGAGGTTCACATAGGTGCAGTTTTCTATCCATTCCTTACACCAGCGCATTTAGAATGGACCTTTTGGTATTTCTGCATCTGATTGTCCTGCAGTTTGTCTAATTAGGTGTTTTCTAATGGTAAGGATACTCTTCTCCAGTAGAATGTAAACTCAGGCCTTTCTCAGTCCTTCAGGCTTTCCATGATCTCTTGTGACGTTTCATTTGGTGATAACTAACAGAAGAATAATCATAATATCCTCCTTCCTGACACTGCTGTTTTGGTTTGAATGAGTACACTGAATTTCCCTATATTCCTTCCCAGTCCAACTTGAATCATTTAATCTTACTGGAAAATAAATTCATTTGTTACATTTTTCGTTCCTTATATCTCTAGGGCTGAAACAGTAAGCTTTCAACTTCAAGAGGGTGTTACTTTTTTTCTGTTGAGAGGACCAGACTCTTTATATGGTTCCTGAAACTGGTCACATCCGTAGCTAATAAAGCAAAAGTTCAGTAATCTTTAGACATGCTGACAAAGTAGATAAAGTGTTAAAGTGTTAAACCCCATTATAGTAATGCCAAGGTGAAGCCTTTTTTTTTTTTTTTTTTTCATCCAGAGCATGTTCCACCTGATCTCAAAAACATCTGTGGCTTCTCTGAAAAATTTAGTCTTCATGCTTGGGAAGCTGCTAGCTGAAGTTTGCTTTATACCTCCTTTAGCTACTGTACCATTGCAGAGACATCAGAGTCGAAGCAGTACAGTGTAGAGCAGTTGGGCAGTGCCTGTTCAAATGAGGTACTTCGAGGAGAATTGCCTCCAGGTAAATTGAATATGCAAGAGGTTCCTACAGTGCTCATGTGTTTGTGGACTATATCTCAAAGATGGAAGGAGGAGGGATTTTTTGCCAGTAACAAGTTTTTGGTGGTGCACAGCCTCCTTCCACCTTCTTCCTTCCCTCTCAGAGTCTTTCCAGGACCCTTTCTACACTGAGATTCTGCAGTTGAGGGAGAGCAAAGTGGCACTGGCCTGCTCTGCCTGCATACTGGGGCTCTGAGAACAAGAAAGAGGAGCACAGGCACACCTCTTCAGATATGGCAACAGTAAAAATAGATAAGTATTTTAAAGACAGTGATGGGGAGTGTGCCCATAGTACTGGTTACTGTTAAATAACCTTTTTTTCTATCTTAAGGGGGTCTTTTACTTGCTGTTCTGTTCCACAGTGTTGGGGATATATGACAGCTGTCACTCTCCATAGCTAAGACTTCTTCCAGTTCTACTGATCATACATTCCCTTTTCAAGTCCATGACCAGAAACCTTGGAAGTTACAGAGACAGAGCACTGTGCTCTTCCTAGTTTCTAGAACAGATGCCAGAATATTCTTTAATTATTCTTAAGAGCATCTTTAGATTTGGAACAGCAGTATTATGTCTCTGTAGAAGCTGATTACAAAGCCTGAATTACGTGCAGATCTTCCATTCAGAAAATATGAAGGTGAGAATTGGCAGCAGCAATTCTAGCACAGTTCTCTGATCAGGTTTTGTATTACTTGGTGAATACAAGGCTCATTTATTAAAAAGAAAATAATTCTGCAACAAATCTGCCTACCAACATGAGAGCTATATAGCAATCTTCAGTAGTGTAAAGTCTGCAATTACTTCCTTTATTCTTAATGATTTAATGATACTTTGTAATGTGGTGTAGTGCTTGCTGTTAAGCCGCCTGGTCTATTGCTTAGGTGATTGAGAAAACATTTTTCACACCAGTGTATTTTTCATATTTAAATACTCAGCGGGTCAAATTAATTGTCAGCTTTATGTATCTTTTTTGAAATACAGTAATACAAGACCAGAGGGGTAATACATTTGGGTTTTTAGCAGATGTGATGCTCTGATAATTTCTCATTGCCTGTTGTGCAGTATTCAGGTACTTGGAATAACCAAAACTATTCTAGCATAGCTAACAGAGAGCAAATAAATAGTGACTTGTGCTGTGTATTACCTGAAGTTTCCATTTTGTTCTGTATTCTCTCTTTCTGTACTAAGTGTGTCTTGAAGGAATTCCTTTGTTTACCTCATGCTTTCTTGAATTAATTACTTTGCAGAACATTTAAAATTATTTCTGTTGTAAATGTCGCTTTGTAAGACACTTCATAGGATTTATTTTTACATCTTCGAAGTCCACTATTATTTGTTGCTTTTGTAATTACTGTTTGACTTTTCTTTGTAGGTGAGGAATACAAGGAATAGCCAGAGCTTTCAGAATTCTTTATAGCTTCACATAGAATTTTTCTTGAATTACTTGTAGCTATTATTCCCATATTTAAAAGGGAAATGTATGTGAATATGTGTAAGCATATAACACGACAAACAGATAGCTAAGTTAATCAGCAAAGTCACTATAAAGGGTATTTTTATAGCAATGTAATTACTGTAGCAATAGTCAAAAGCTTTTTATTATGTTTATTTGAGCATGACAATTTTAATTGAGTAAAAGAACTCAAAGAATGCTGGGCTGGTCCTTACCTTAAGTAACTTCAGAGTTCAGGTAGATGTGTGATTAAGTAAAAGCTTAAAAAAAAAAGTCCAAAGGAAAGGAAAGGCATTTTTAGTTTGTTTTGTAAATACATTATGTGATTGTGTTTTTATCTAATGTAGTGGTAAGGTAGAGTTTTAGATAAGTTTTAATGTATTGTTTTTATAGCTGAATCCTGGAGTGTTTATTCTTGACATTATCACCTTGTAAACTTGTCCATGTATAAATGGAATAGAGATGAAATAACTTTCTAAATTGGTTTTCTGTTTAGCTTCCAGAAATGCTTCACGGAGATGGAGATAATGAAGAGCATGGTTATTGTCCCGTGGGGCAGTTCATTCTTCAGAATCTAGGCCTGCTTCTTGGATTTGCCATCATGCTGGTGATTGCCCTCTATGAAGATAAAATTGTGCTTGACATCGAGTTTTGACCTAATTCTGGCAGTCACTGTGGTTACAATAATGTTACTGTATGGCTTTGAGTCTGCACTGTTTCACTGTATGCACATTGCTCAGAGGAAAAGCAGTAGCTTGCACTACTTACACAAGTACAGTATATTCATTTCTGTGTCAATTAACTTCTGCTTCTTTTTTTTCCTGATTCATATCAGATGAGATTACCCAATGCATCTTCTAAACTCAAGTGACTTGACAATTAGAAAATACTAAATATGAGAAATAAATGCCAAGTTCAGTGTATTCTATAGGAAACACTGCTTGCTTAAGAAAGAAAAAGTACAGTAAATTATCTGCTCATTTGGGAAAACAGTATTTCATTAGTACATTTGAACAGAACCCAGCAAACATTACAGCTGAAATTCATACCTCTGCAAGGAACCTGAGTAAGCTTTTAGTATCTATATATGTATAGACATAGAGAGATGGATGGATATATATATATATAGATATGCATGCATATATGTGTGTGTGTGTGTATATATATATATATATATTCATTCTGTGCTGATTCTTCTGCATAGTGGTGACTTGAAGTATTAAATGTTACAACAGCACATGACTGGAAACCACTGCGCTGGTTTAAATTTTAAAAAAGAAACCCAAAACCTAAGCACTGTCTAAATTCTTAGAGTATGTGTTAAGCTGCACTCCATCATTATAAACTTCATGTGTAAGAAGGCAGGCTATTGCAGTATATGCTGCGAAGTGCTATGTTCTGTTGAGGATCAGTTTGACAATGTTTTCCTGACTAAGATTTATTTGATGTTTGTTCCTTGATATTAGTAGGAAAATGCAAAATGCAGTAGAACTAATGTTAGCCCAGGGAAATCCCTGATGCTGAAGTTACTGAGCTATTTCTGGTTCTTTTTTACAGATGCTAAATGTGTGTTGTGTGCCACTTGCAGCATAAACTACTGAAGAATTGTGGCTGTGAATTTGTGCAAACTCTTTTAACAGAGAATCCATATGGGAATTTCTCTATTTTTTTTAACAATTATTTTGGAATGTTTTCTCCTCTTCATGTTAAAAGAATCCAAAGTGCAAGATGCTAGTTACCGAACCTGGGCACAAAGGTTAAATTATACTCTGTGTATGTAGTACTGGTAGGTTAGTTACAATACTGTAATATCAGATCAAAATCTGTTCCTACAACGCCTTGATACCAGACACTGTAGCTCCAGCCATTTCTGGCAGTAGAGGGTATGTAAGAAGATTTCTACTTCCAGCATAAGGGAGTTCATTTCTATGATATTTTTTTACAGTTTTGGTATTTAAATTAGATTATTAAAAAACCAGATGTGATAGATCTGTGGTATGTGTAATTTGGAAGGCTAGACTGAAAATTTGGGCCTTAACTTGCTGGGATCAGGTGTACCTAGATTGGATTGTGCTGATATGCTTATATTGCCAGACATGGGTTAGTTCTTGTACCCATCTCCTTAAAAAAAAAAATAAATTGTGGGTTTGTGAGGAGTGCAAGTTGATTCTGTAGTACAAGTCCTAAGCATGGTAGTAGTCTTTTTTAAAACATACAGTTTGTCTTTTTTTTATGTGTATGCCAGGTAAAAGCTGTATTTTGACTATGTGCTGTAAATTTTGTTTCAGTTTGCTTGGTGCCAGTGTAGCTGCTAAAAACACTGATCTTAACGCCTTTAATGAGAGCCAGTTGGTATCTTCATTCCATTTCAAGTTTGTGTGTGTTTCCTGTGGCCCTTTACTTTTTGAAGCTTCATTGGTCAATTTAGTTTTTACTGAGAGCAGCTTATGTATTTTAAAGATATCAGTTGGTTCTTGCCAGTATTTCTTCCTAACACAGAATGAAGAAACAGTATTAAGGGTCCATAGCAAAGGGTGCAGTTTCTTCAGTGAAGAAGCTAAAAGCCCAGAGTTCAGGCATGCAGCCATTTGATGTGCTGAACTCAGGTTTTCTTTTTTTTTCTTCTTTAAACACGTTTACTGTTGGACTCCAATTAGCAAACACTGTTGTTAGCTTCAGATGACTGAATTTCTGCAGGGTAAAGATTCTGGGTGACATTTTTCACAGTGCCCATGTTAGGTCACTGAGTACCATTTTCAAAGAGACTTAACTCACTGGATACCCTCTGAGAATCTAAGTTTAAACAGCCTGCGTTTCTTTTGTGTTAAACTGACCCTTAATTTTCCTTTTCTGTTACTTTTATTGAGTATAATGAGGTAATTTTGTGGTTGAACTGATATTTTGTCAAATCATTTTTTAAAGTTTATTTCTTCTAATTCTTTTCAAATGAAGATTTCTATATTTCAGGTAGTATATTTACTTTTGTATTAGTTGGAATATGGTTATAGCTTAATACACTGCCTGTGTAGGAAACAGTTAACTTCCTTCCAAGACCATCTTCAGACAAGGGAAAAACATGGTCCTTGAAGGTAGGTACTGTATTTTTCATTGAATGTGGGTTGTTTCCATGTATTTTCTAGTATTTATTACAAGCTATGAAGAGCAGTGTAACAGTTGTGACTACTTCTGCGTTTCCACCAGTATTGAATTACAAATAATTCTAATGTACACTTTTGAGTCATGTTACAGACAATCTGAATTCCACTACATTTCTACTTGGCTTTGACATTCCATTCTGCTTGAATCCAGAGGCTCATTTAACTTGTATTCGTTGGAGGGCATAAATGTTACTTGTATATTACAATGCTGTCACTGTGTGACATCCCATATGAATTTTGATGTAGATCACATTGCACTCAGTCTGCTGTGGTTATGCTTAGAAAATACTGTAGTTGCTAGATGCAGTGTGATTTTTTTTTTCTTTCCTCTTCCATTAACAATTGAGTCTATGGTTTAAAATGTGATTATGGTCCTATAAGATAACTTGCTGAGCTATCAGTCTTTTTGTTATAACTAAATCATTTTTTAAAATTTTATAAAGCTGGAAATGATCAAATGCTGTTTTGTTCATTGTCGACAGTGTTGTGTTCATTTTATGTATGTTCCTTATACATAAGGAGCCTTCAGAAAATAAAATTATTCAAGGAGCAGGTATTTTTGTTGGCTTTTATAAGGTTTTATTGGGCACTCTTGTATTTTAGTATTTTGTTTCAAATATCATGAAAGGCACAGATGCAACATTGTAAATGCACTCATTTTGATTCCTTGTTTTATGTGGTATTTCAAGATTGACATGCATCCCTTAAGTGATCTGGAAAATGCACGTACCTCCATAAATTGGAGAGGTTTATGAGTTAAGCTGACATAATAACGCCACACCCCGTCTGATCCAGTGTTCTTGTGGTTTGTCAGATGGGAGAGTCATTGCGATGACAAAGTTGGTGGAATGGCCTGTAGTTGACAGGATCCCTCTTCTCTCGCTGGTCTTATACACTGGGGCCAGGTAACTTGGTCGCTGTGGAATGTCTGCTCTCTTACACGGCTTTAGCCATATCTGCAGTAAAGAATAAAATAATCCTTTTCATCTCAGTTTAAAAAAAAAAAACCAAAACAAAAAAACAAACAACGTAGGGAAACAGTTTTAGCTTGGCCAAAGCATTTTGACACTGTTGTTTCTTTCTTTTGTTTGCTTTTTAACAGATAGCCCTGAAAACCTGTTTATTGTTTCCTCTTTCTTAGTAGATTGTTTCCACTCCCAAAATATGCAACACCAAACTTCCCATCACTGTCATTATTAGTAGAGGATTCTCAGGTCCTCTCAGACACTTAATTTCTATTTCAACACAAAACATTTCAATTCAGTTTTGGGTTTTTTTTGTGTTAGTTCCTTCAAGACTAGTGTATTTGTTGGTATATAATACTATACAGTGTCACCAAATGAAAGATACTGACCACAGGTACTGTATCATAGAGGACTTTTGGATGAGATTCTCCTAGCTTCTTAGTTTGCCTGTTCCAGCGCGCTCCATCCAAGAACAATCCCTGAATGTAGACCCCTGAGTCAGTTGGAAAAGATACATTACACAAAAACTGAAAACGTCGTCTAGCTGAAAGCAGCAGCTAGTGTGACACACTTTGCTAACTGCCAGTTGACTGTGTGGGACTTTTTGTAAACTTTGTGTTCCAAGTGGTGATCAAATAACTTTGAGTATAACACAATCTTATACTGTACTACAATTTTTTATGATTACAATTCTATAAAGAGTTAAAATGTCTAGCAATATCATAGTGTATCCAGCCTTTTTGAGTAGTGGAGGTTAAAAATCATTCCCAAGTACAGGACACTATTTTTATAGTTGTTATTATTATAAACATTCTCTATATGTACTTTATGGTGTCAGCTTTAATGTTTCCAAACTCAGAGATTTGATCATGTAGTCTTTCACAAGTTAGTCTTCATATTGTTTCATTGCTTATGTCTCAAACTGCCACTTGCTTATACCTCTCCAAAGTGGCTTGTTAAAGAAGTAAAGAAAAAAAATAAAAATGTTTAAATGTTTAAAAAGCATAAGTATTTTTATTTTGACATGTCATAATGTCATGACATAATGACATCTGTCATTCCATCAGCTTTCCAGAAGAAAATAGTAAATTACAGCAACATCTGGTTTTCACTAAACTTGCACCTTCTTGCTCTGTAGACTGAAAGCTGTAACTTTTAAAACAAAAAAAATTAAACCTGCCCCAACAGAAAATTACTTGAAACAGACTGGAGGTAGCTCTCCCAGGCAACTTGACAAGCCCTTCTTTTTACACAACTTCTGGTCAAACTGATCCTCAGAAAAGTATTAAAAAGAGTATTGAGAACATTTCAGTCCTTTTTTCTGAGGAAGGGCAAGCTAACAAACATCCACCTAAGGTAAGTAATGTATAATGAGGTGGTTTGATTAAAAAATAGGGCTTTTTTCCCTCCCTTACAGCAGTCCCCAATGGCACATTGTGATCATATCCTTAAGATATTTTTCTAGGGATAGCTGAATTAGTATACCCAATTTGTCTACTAAGTGTTTGATTTTCCTTGGCTTAGGAAAATACTAATTGTCAGACATATATAGTAGTTGAGTGAAATAAAGTAAAAAATGAATAAATAAATTTTTTAAAAAGGCAAGATAGATATCGCTTGAAGGTTTGATCTGTTTTGGGAAACCTGGGGTAAGGAGTGTCCTGTGTGGGTGGTATTTTATATCTGCATGCTAATCCAGGAGGTGAACTAATGTCAGCAGTTCTTAAGGACTGAAATTGTATTCTGCCTCTTCACTTCTTGTGCATCTCATGGGGAGCAGTGCAGTTGTGTATGTTTTCCAGCTGAATTCAATAACTTAATTGCATAACTCTTAGTCAGCAAATTAAAGTTAACTTCTGAGTACATCAGCAAAGGCAGATAATTGCCATGCATTTACTTACCATCTTCAGGAGCAATTTCATACTCTTTATCTTCCAGCACTTCATAGTCAAATTCTAGTAGGTCTATTGGAATGGTGTATTTTCTGGCATAGTTCTGCTGGGCACCTGTTAAGAATGCTTGAGTGAAGAAGAGTCCTGAAATCCAGAAGACTGGTGGAGGTCCATTTTCATACCAGAGCTTCAGCAGCAAAAGAGAGAGGAGAAAAGGAAAAAAAAAAAAAAAAGGGGGTTAATTTTTTTAGTGTTAAGGAAAGCAAGTATCTTCTAGAATAACAGCAGAAGTCATTTCTCCCTTTGTGAATACAGAATTGTCTTTTCCTTTTCTGAAAGCAGTGGAATTTTGGATATTAGGAGGAAATTCCTTCTTGTGAGGGTGGTGAGGCACTGGAACAGGTTGCCCAGAGAAACTGTGGATGCCTCCTCCCTGGAAGTGTTGAAGGCCAGGCTGGATGAGGCTTTGAGCAACGTGGTCTAGTGGAAGGTGTCCCTGCTGATGGCAGGGGGGCTGGAACTGGATGATCTTAAATTAAAGGTCCTTTCTGACCCAAACCATTCTATGATTCTATTAAACTTCTATTGATAGGTGGGGTGGGTTGGGTTTGGTTGTTTTGGGGGTTTTTTTAAATAGCTTACACTGTGGAGGCCTCTGTATAAAATTTTTTTAAAACACCAAAATTCAATGGATTTGGTTGTAAATGTGTGAGGTCTGTAGCAATGGTGAATATTTAGTGCATGCAAGAAGACCTTTTTCAGATTGTTGCAAATCTAAGTTTTGAATAATGTCTGAAAAAAAATTGCTACAATTATCTGCTGCAGAGATTTACAATGAAGGCAACTAAACTAGTTGTCTCTACTAGTAAGTAGTTTCCCTTCCAAGAAACAAAAAAATCATTCTCATAGCTACTGGCAGTTTTCTGTTTGTACAAGTTGAATTTCTGTCCTGGATTCTGTTCAAGAAATGACACTTTTATTCATTACACATAGTGCTCTCAGGCTTGCTATAGGTGAAAGTGGGAGGTGTGTTGACTGGGTGATGTGCGTCCAAAAAACATAAAACAGAGGTTCTCTGTAAATGCAGATTTTGTTAATATCCTCCTAGACCTGGAACTGGATTCTTTTTTTTTCTTTTTTCCAATTATGATTTTTGTTCCTAGATTTTTTGTCTATCTTGGCACCTGTTCTTACAACAGGTATGGAGTAGGCAACCTTTGATGACATTAGTTTTTTTCAGTTAATGGAGATTACTAAGCCATAGAATGGTGCTGAGACTCTAGGTTCAGTTTTGGGAATGTGCACTCTTACAGGTGAAGGGTCCCCACTGATTCTCCCTAGCTTATCCAGCTTTTTTCTCCACCACTCTACCAAAAAAGCTTGGTCTTTGAATTTAACCTAAAATTCTGTGTCAAAATGTTTTACTAATTTAAGTTTGCTCACTGGAAAAGAAAGTCAACAGGATTTTTCTAAGTTCTATTTTAATTAGAAGGCCAGTTCTGTCATACAGTGTATGTCACAGTATTACTGACCTCCTGCAGCTCTCTGTGAGGTGTAGGGTATGTAGCAGAATGAAGTGCTTCATTAGATGCTGTGATGAGCAAACGGCCATGTGCCGAATTGAAATTTGCCTGTCAGTTATTCAGTGAAAGTAATTGTGTGTGTGTGTCACATTTGAACAAATCTGCATAAATGGGGTATGCTCACCTGTAAGAACTTCAGTCTACTAAGGAAGTCATTCACATAGCTGCCCAGAGGTTTGAGGCTTGGGTAAGACTTACTCATCCACAGTCCCGGAATTTTGCCTTTCAGAATGCTGTTTACCACTTCTTCCAGTTCAGCAGACATCACTACTAGCCCCTAAAAGAAATTTTTAAAAGGAAGATGTCAAAATACTTTACCTAACAGGCTTTACCTAACAGGCTTGCTTTAATGACTGAAAATCAACATAGCACTCTGTCCAACAGATGTTACCAACTTCTGTCTAAGTCAGATATGAACAACACTGAAAACAAGAACAATGGGCAGAATGGATTTCATAAAAACTTACTGCGGTCTTCTGTCGGATCCGGTAGTTATTCACTGGATTGGTTAGGGAAAAGGTCCATGGCCTCTTCTGGAGAAAACTGCCTGTACTGGAAAATTCTCCCTTGCCATCCTTCCTCATAAACATGGTCTTCCCAGAGGACTTCTGAGTTGTGCCAACTGTAAGTGCTCTTTATTATTATTTAAAGTTTCCTCAAAACTCTGCAGCGTTGCTGCAAGTGCCTTATTCTGAAGCGGCAAACTTTTCTGCTTGTAGTTTGGCTTTAATGGGGAGAGGAGTGGTGTTTGTGGGTTTTTTGGTGGGGTGAAGTCTTTTTTTTTTTTTTTTATAAATGGCTTGTCAGCCTTAAGTTACAATAGGATAAAACTGACTTTTCCTGGTTTTTCTGTATTTTGCACAGCTGTTGCTTTTGATTCCTACTGAGAACAAAACATTGACTTTAGACTGTGATATCTTAATGGGAATCCTCACTGGCTGTAATCAGCTATTTCAGCTGTTGAGATCTGCTTTCATCTGTAAAAAATTGTGTGAGGTGTTTGTCTTTTGTGCCAGTGTGGTAGAAAACCAGATGTGTGAACCTAGTTACTGTTTGTCTTACTTGCTAGCAAATCTGTAGTTAAAAATTTTCTGGTTTGGTTTCCCTACAGTAGGCACAATAATACTTTGACATTCCATTGTACTCCTATCAGTTTTAAGATAGAGATCAATAAATCAGTTCTGAATCCAGATTTTTTTTAAAGTGTTTGACTTACCAACCTGAATCAGACTTCAGGGTCAGTTCTCCAAGGTACTTGCATTAATTGCTCACAGATTGAGTCTAGGTTCTAGGTATATGCCTTTAAAGGTTATCTTCAGCTCACCTTTATTGCTTTTTGGATGTTAACACAGGAGTCCCTTATTGTCTGCAATAACTTGTTAAAGCGACCCATCTCTTGGACAAGCACAGTATTCATGCTTTGAGTATAAGTGGTTGGATATCTTCTCATTGCTGCTTCAATGTCAAAATTTGGTGGAAGTTTGCTCAGGATGTCACCTGTGACTTCATGAACAACTTCATCAGTGGATTTTGCACCACCACCAGATGCCTGAAACTAGAGAGACAAAAATTTGGATTTATTTTGAGACAAAGGAAGAGGACTTAGGGGAGAGAGTAGTTAAAATGCAGGAAAAGAGAGCTGTTATAAAGGCACTGTTTAAAAGATCATTACAGTTTCAACCTTCTTCCCCTGTGATTGAAATTAATTTGTTTCTGAGTTTCCTGTATTATTGCAGTAAATTATTAGATGAGCACTAACAAAATCTGTTTTCCTACAGATTTGTGTCCTCACGTTTTTTTGCCGAAATCCTTCTTCCTCTGTAAACCAATCTTTCTCCCTCCATCCACAAGGTACCCATCAGCACTGCTGGCTGGCCAGGTGCTGTCAAACGCACAGCCCAGTGCCAAATTCTGTCTCACTGTCCCTCAGTGTCCCTCTTGCTCCCTATATACCTAAACATAAGGAAATACTTTTTTTCACTGTGAGGGTGCCAGAGCACTGGGACAGGCTGCCCAGAGAGGTTTTGGAGTCTCCTTCTCTGGAGATGTGCAAAACCTGCCTGGACATATTCCTGTGTGACCTACTGTAGGTGACCCTGCTTTAGCAGAGGGAAGCTGGACTAGATGATGTTCAGAGGTCCCTTCCAACCCCTACCATTCAGTGATACAGTTCTTCATTTTCCTCATGAAGCTTACAGGAACTATAGTATCCCTAGGTTGTACCCGATTTACAAACTGGACTGAAACTGGCCAAGAAGTTGAAAATTGTTAAAAGCTGGGGGGGAATAGAAGATACGCAAACTGGCTGTATGATTACAGAGGCTGTTTCCATAGGAAGACAGCTGGGAAAAATACAAAACCAAAAATGCCTTAAAAGATTCTTAAGTGGAACAGCAATTTCACCAGAATGGAGATACAACACAATAAGGTACAGAAAAACTGAAAAAAAACCCAATCTGAACATACTAATGTGGAGATAAGAGTTACAGTAAGATGGGGTGTGATTTTTACTCTTTACATACCTGTGCAAGAAGAATGTTATCAAATAACAGTTGCGTTTCTGACTGATCCTTGGTAATATCAGCATTTGCGTTCATTCCAAATATCTCTGGGGAAGGATTCAGTGGAAGGGTCTTTGTATATTCAATATAGCTTTGGTACTGAAAAAAAGGGGGAAAAAAAACAACACTCTAGACTTAAAAGGAAACAGCCAAACAATGCACGGCAGGCTACAAGCTGTGTCTCAAAACCACTACAGATTTTCTTAATGCAATATAGTGTGTAAACTATGATACAAAAGGAAATACAGGGGCTGCCTGTGCCTCACAAATTAGTTTGGTCCATACTCTTACCCTGAAGCCAGGACTGGCTTTGCTTAAATAATTTCTGACAAAATTTCTGACAGCTGTTGGAAATTCTCTTGCAAAAAATCAGATGCCTAGTGCAAGGGGCTGCAGCCCTTTTCTGGGCCCACTGCTTGCCAAGTGTCTGAAGGTGTTTTGCTGATGTGTAACATAACTCTCCTGTGTGATAAATTAAGCCAATTACTACGTCCTTACTACCTCCAGCAGATACGATCAACTAATTCTCTTATGCCTATTTTATAATGCTTTTACCTTCAGCAGACTGGATTTCTCCCTTACTGTACCCTAAGTGTGCTGACTCACACAGAACAAAGTCAATTTAGTTGGTAGTTAATTGGGGTGTGTTTTTTACATAATTTCCATTTCTTAGAAGTCACTGAAACAAGTCCTAATAGAATGTGAGATGAAGCCACAAAAGTGAGCCATGACAGCAGTAAACACTGAGGCACACATCAATGTGAGGCAAGATAGATCTATTTTTTAAAAAAATAAGCTGTTGGCAATTCCGTTGTTCTGGGTTACTTACATCTCCTTCAGGAGGAGCAAAATAAAGGCCACTTGGATCAAATTTGTAATCAACATTTGTAATAATTTCCGAGGAATAGAACATGTTTAGAACATTACGGAGCGTACGCCGATCCCAGTCATCAGTGACTCTGCCACCATAATTACATTCTCCAGTCATATAGCGAAGAGCATCATATGGCACGTCCTGAAAAAAAGGCAAGTCAGTGATCTAAACTGCAGCTTAGCACTTCCCTGGACAGTCATATTCGTATCATTGTAACTTCTTTGGAAGTCATCTAGACTTCTTACTGGAAAGTTTAAAAGCTGTTATTTACTTCTGCTAGCTCATGCTTGTACAACTGACTGCCTTATCTTCAAATACTTTAATAATCATCCATCAAGTCACCCAGTATTGCTTCTTTTGAAGAATAATACCACCAAAAATTTCCATAGTAATGCAGCTGGAACTCCCTAAGTACAGGTTTATGAAGAACTTCTCCAAAATTATCTCAACTTGTTTGGCTATACATACTTATAAAATAAATGTATGCTGTCACAGGGCCATAGCTGTGCTTTTTCTTTAAAAAAAAAAAAGGTATTTTGGGGGGGGCGGGTTGTTTTGTTTTGTTTTTTTAGAAAATGAAATCAAATACGTTTAAAGTCTTCAGTTTGGGAGAAGCTGGCCTCCTCTTAGGTGCGTAAAAGGAACAAATTATGAGTGATAAGAGATAAATTGTTTACAAGAAGTCAAGGTAAGAGTGGGTGATATGCTGAGAACTGGGATAAAGCAAGCCAGATGATAAAAGTACCAAGAAATCCATTTACTACGTACAAGTTGTTATCTTTAAGGGAGAAACGTGCTTCCCTCCCTGTTAGGCGCTACATTTGCTCACAAGCTTTGGTCATATAAGGGGAGGACATCCTCTTCAGCCCACCACCTCCCCCCCCTTTCACTCTCCCACAGCAGAAGAAATACACCTTCATTAAGTTTCTTTACCACGCTGAATCACAATTTACCTGTTAACCACACTGATACCTAAAAACGCTTCAGGCTTACAGTGGTTTGAAAATAACACCCCCTTACTGCCCCCACTCATAACTTTAACAGATTCTGGCTATAATGGGTTGCTTAGGAAGCTGGAATGTAAAGAAGTGTCATATATTGCTAGAAAATTCCAGAGAGGCTTTTGTGAAACACTGTCTAGCTCTGCAAACAGGGAAGGAAACCTCACTGACAAATTTATCCAAATAGCTCAAGGTATTTATTAATCTGCAACAGTCCAGGGCCTAGTGTTATCCCTATCATTGAGTAAATCACTGTTTAGCAATTAAGTGTTTAGTACTTGCAGCAACATCACCAAGAGCTGAATCCACAGCTCCTGCCTAAAGACAGGATGAGATTCCAATGACTAAGGCAACTCTATGGAAGAAACGCTGCTATGTTCTGCATGGCAGAACTTCTAAACTGTAATTTGAAAGTTTCCCACATTAATTGTATATTGATCATGGTACACAAACCACTTAGCACCTTGGTTCCTAATTCACTGCCCTCACTAAACTGTTGCTGTGGCAGCACTCAGCCTGCATCGGTACCTGCACTAACAGACCTAGAAAGTTCAAGCAAGGACCAGTGACCCCTGAGAGAGGTTGCTGTACCTCATACTGGTCAAGGAACATGTGCAGCTGCTGCACACTGATGCGCAGGTCAGTCTCATTGAACTCGTATGGTATGTTCCAACCCAACGGTCCAAAATTCCGTCTTTCTTGCACTACTGCGTGGAAGAAGCAGAGGCCGTACAGCAATGTCTTGAACTCAGCCTTAAAAAACAAATGCAGTATAATTAATAATTCACAGCTGCTTTAAACTGTTTCATCTTTTCTCACATCCTGCACAGCGATGCTGTCTTTGAGTCACTCAAAACCCGGCATCTCCTGCTGTAGTAACATACTGTTTATGAGTCAGGGGTCGATTTTTCTTCACATACAGAGGATTTCAGCAGAAAGCCATCAAATTGTCATAAGCATCAGCTCTAAATATTCTCTTAAAAGAGTGTGAACCCTCAAAGCAATTTCATTTTTAAAGCTATAGATCCACATATAATGCAATTAATATATATGACACATGTATGAGACCATGTATCTATGATTTTTTTTTTTAAAGCATTGTTTTATAAAACATTGTTCACCCAATATTTCTACTTTTTTTTTTTTTTTTCTCATTATCAAGATTGATTTCAAGCCTTTAAAGAAAAACTTCAGGTAAGAACTTTTGTTTTTCAACTGAGAGCATTTAGCAAATTATATTACCTCATTTAGAAGAACTATGTTAGTTATACAAAAATAATGTAAACTATGCTTGCAAGCAGATGTCTCATGAAAACAGTGGTTAAGATTTTTTCCCCAAGTTTCTTTTTTTTTTTTTTTAAACTAGAGAGCTGTATTATTAATGCTATATGACAAAAATCTCAATTGAAGAAACAGACTAGCAATAAAATAAAATTTAAATTTACTTCACTACTGCCAGTAATCAAAAACCAGTTTCACTGCAGTGGAAGAGGACTATTTAATTTGGGAAGTTTTCTTCCCCCAGAGCATATACACACAGTCATCAGGGTCTACTTGAACCGATTTACAAAGTTACAATATAACACTACTAACAGGTTTTCTGCAGCTGTTGAAAAAGTCGGGATCAGATATTGGATCCATCAGGTATGAACGAATTATATTGGCCCGTAAACCTTTTGGTGCTTCGTTAGTCATCTTCACTCCATTCTGAAGTACAGAGACTGGGAACGTGGCAGAAGGGTAACTGGTGAGCCAAATTCGGAAATCTGGATGAGTTGTATCAGGATTTAGCTCCTACAATAAACACATATGAAAAAAGGCAATTGGAAGACACTATAGATTAATATACACCTCAAGCATTATTATTAAAGCTTTTTATTTTTTTTTTTTTAAGTGGGAAAATATACCAGTCCAAAGTTTAATTTCTTAAATTCTTCTATGTGATTATAGTGGAAGTCAAGAGTTATGAATAACAAGCTTCCCTTCTACAGCTGCTGTATTTTGATTCAAGCTTTCAGTATTTTGAACTAGTATTTGTCCTCTCTGTGCGTGTTTGTGAAATACATGAACAAAACTAAGCGCAGGCTCTGTACCACAAGAGCAATGGAATGCATACTTTGCCCATTTACTGCATTTACTGTCATACAGCTGTTCTGGGAAGGACTATAGTAGTAATGTGTTATGTTTATTAAAGGGGAAAAAAAAGAAAGAGATATACACTAGTAACTCTTTGTAAACCTATAGCCATTCAAGAGAAACTCCTAAGCAAACTGCTTTTCTGCAGCAACTGACGTACGACGAAAGCTCTTGGCCTGAAGAGACTGTTGTAGCGGCCTGGATATACCATTCAAGGAATGGGGCAGACCCACCATGTCCGTGAGCACGTTCTACTCCAGTAGGCAGAAGGAAAAGGACAGAAGCAATATGTGATGACTACCCTTATGTAATGGGAACTGTCATGAAGTATGCTAAGCTGGCTTTTCAGTCACCTGTATGGATCAGACATGCCTTCAAAAGTGTTTATAAGAAGATAATAATTATTTTTACCTCACAGACTCTTTCCAGTATAGGCATCCATGAACTCGCTAGATGGCAATTTTGTAGAACTACCCATGTTCCTTCCTTTACTGCCTTCTCTATCATGTTCATGGCTATTGGGCCTTGGCCTTGACCAAGTGACAGAGAACTAAGCTTTGCACCACCATATCCCTGCATATAGAAAGAGTATAATAAGTAAGAATAATATTGCATAAATACATTAAACCTTCTGGTATAAGAGTTCACATCTATATGTATTCTTAAAATATATAATGTACAGTATATTTTAAAATACAGTTTAAATCTTTTTTTTATTCCAGTTGAATATAATTTCTTAACTATCTTCAAGTGAAAAGTTCTAACTACACATCAATTTAATCCAGAACTGTAGATTCCAACAGTTTCAAAATACTCCTGAAAACAGTATGCTCTTTAAGGATGTAGCAACGTACTACAAAATGCAGGATACATTTACAGCTTGGTGGTCGGAGACTTGAAGTACGTCTGTCATTCTCAACAGCACAGAATTCTGACAGAGTAATAGTCAGGAAATGCATAAAATGCATCTTACCAGCAACTTTCTAGTATTATAAGAGTACTCTTCTACATAAGAGATTATTTAGGCTGTTGGCAATTTTTTGTTTAATAATGACAGTCAAAGCCAACAAAAATCCATATTTGAATTCTGAGAAGTAGATGCCACCCAAGATCCTAAGATCCTGTATTTTGTATTGCTACAGAGTTTTAAAGTAATATATGACACATAATGCTTATTAGAAAAAAAAAAAAAAAGGATATTTTCAAGTAAGATGCCTTACAATGAACATTTAAACCATTATGGTTTTGTTCCATTTTTCCATTTTCCAGACTAATTAGTCAAATAGATCATGACATCACAATATTATAAAATATGCCAAAAATATTTAATGTACAATTTCTTACAAACAATAAACAAATTATTCATTCCTAAAAACAATCCACTTGTTAGTGGATGAGATCAATTTTAACATGTTTCTGTGTTGTTAAAAACAGGTTTTTTTAACTTATTTTGGTACTTCAACTTTTAGTTAAATACAGTTCCTTGCTTCATACAAACATACGCACATGCACACACATACAAGCATCAACTATATTTAAAAAGTCTGGAGATGTTAAAATACCTGATCATCAGCAAACTTCACAAGGGCTGCCATGGGGTCAGCACCAGGAGAAAGTATAAATATCAGTGGTGCACAAGAATGACTATCAGAAAATGCTTTTGATAAATCAAACGGAGGTGGCTCAATAAATGGACGGCCCAGGTTGTGAATGATAAATTCCTGCACCATTGGTATTATCTTTAAAAAAAGGAAAAATAGAATTGAAGTGTGCTATTATTGCATAAGCATTAACACATATTACTCTAAACAATTTAAGTTTCAAGGACAGTATTCCTGCATATAAAATTAGATACAAATACAGCCCCAGAGGAATATATTATTTAGCATGTGTAAATCTAGCCAAAAATAAGCTCAAAGCTCAAAGATGCTCTAAGAGGGTTGAAATTGCAAGTCCTATGCAAATGATCCTTAATCACATTTCTGTCACCACATCTGGACAGACTAATGTGCTGGTACAGGAAGACAGATTTTTTTTCTCCACTTACTCCATCTGCATTAGGGAGAGAATTTCAATTTTCAAGTCTTATAATGCAACACCTTTCAAAGGTGTTGAGATCTTGGCTTAGAAAACTGCTGTGTACAGCCGACTTGTACACACTGGTGTTTAAACTTCCTACTGAAGTTAACTGGGCTCATACGAGAGACAAACGACAGCTTAATGTTTTGATCCTCTAAACCCTTACAGACATAATTCTTTTAAACTCTTCTAAATTCTTTTAACCATCCATTCTATCTCTGGACAGATTCTAAAATATTTTACAATAACTACCTGTCCTTTAAAGAAATGCAACAGTATTTGCAAATGTGAAACTACCATTTAATCTCTGAACATGAAATTCAAGAAATGCTAAGGGTTTCAAATAGCAATGTTAGTTCAACCACTTTGGTCACAATCAGTATATTTTTTTTAAATTTTACATATAAAATTGCTACATTCATAACTAGAGTTTTTAACTTGCATTTTTGTCATTTCAATTATTAAAATTGTAATTTTCATACTGTATTAGCATAGGTGCTTTCAGTTAATAAATACATAGTGTGACCGAGTACACAGAATGCGACACACAAAAAAAAAAGCTCCAGTAGCTTCATTTCTCTTGATTGTTCTGCTCATAAACTCACCTGTGTTTTTACTTTAAAACTTACCCTGCTTTACAGGTGACATGTGTCACCAATTAGTATAATGCCTTAAATTTGAGAGCTGGAGGGAGGCTCTGGGCTATGCTAATTGCAGGCTTTGCAGATGGAGATACTCTTGAAAGAGCTTGGTTTGGCTTCGAAGCTCTTGAGTGATTTTAAGGATATGTATGAATATGAGAACCGCTTACAAACCTTCGCAAACTGGCCTTTTAGAGAGAACTGCAAGTGCACACCAGAGAATGTAAGTCTGAAAATGGTTATTTGGACTATGCCTTATTTTTTATATACTGCATGAATGTGAAATCATTGTTAAGTATATTAATGTTCAAGAAGAACTGTGAGTTTCCACTCAGCCCAAAGAAGGTGAAAAGTTGAATACTCCAACTTTTCTCTGTTTGCTGCTCAGAAATACTGTAGTAGGATGACTGGCTTTTCTGCATGTTCACTAGTTTAGCTACAGAATTGAATGTAGTTACTTTTCTTAGTGTTTTTTTCTTGTTGTTGTTGTCACTTTAAAGTTAACTTAGTGTACTATGTAGTCTGATTGCAAATTTTCATTCATAAAAAAAGAAGCATATGTTAGAATAAACAGGTACACATCCAGCAGGAAGGATGAAGTAAGTAGATGAATGATCACTACTTAAAATTCCAAAATTGAAATTATTTAAATTTTAGAAAACTTAATGTTTATGTCCCTTCAGGCTTTGACTTGAGTACTAAAAAAAATCCACCTGACTTCTACTTTGGCACACACATGAAACTTTCAGGCTGGATCTCAGATGAGTCAAACTGCAAGGTGTTATCTGAGAAGGTGTGAAGTTTGGTAACTGAAACAAACTTAGTTAATTTTTAGCGTTTTGACCAGATATGATTCTAAAGTGACAGGAAAACATAGACGTTAAAGGTGCAGCGTTTTACTTGGATAATTTCTGTTTAAAGGCTCTCTGTCTGTGGTCTTATGCTATGTTTTTTCTCTGAAAATATTCTTTGAAGACCTGGCTATGGCAGATTTTATGCACTGGTTCTGAAATGCCTGTGTAACATGGCATCTACCAGATCTCATCTGGTAGAACAAAGTAACTCTGGTAGCCTGCAGATACCACAACTACACAGGAATCCCTTCACTACTGTAGCCTCTTCCTTATTCCTTTACTAGCTGTTGATTTACCTGCTTGCAATCCTCACACTTAAAATTAATTTTTCAGCCTGATCTGTGCTGATAGACGTTGTGGGGAAAGACATTATTTGCAAGCTCTCAGAAACAGTTTGCTGTTGTGAACGTGAGCAGTGTGATGGATGAGGTTCTAAACTTCTAAACTGTCACCTGCAGATGGCAAAGGCGGGCTTTGTCCACTGTCCAAATGCAAATGAACCAGATGTGGCAAAATGTTTCTTTTGCTTGATAGAACTGGAGGGCTGGGAACCAAATGACGACCCATGGTAAGCACAGATGTAACAATGTTCTCGAAGTATACCACGAAGCTTGTTTGATAACATCCCCTCACTCATTATAAAATTACTGATTTCTCTATAACAGTTCACAAACTGAAGCCTATCAAAAGTTTATCTTATCACTAGCCTTGAAAAAGTTCATCATTTGTTAATTACATACCATGAAATTCTTCATAGTTCTTTCATTTTGCCTCCAAAGAGAATGCTTTTGATTCAACAAAGTAGAAAATAGTTTTTCTCAACATTGTGAACTCAGTCTAAGTCTTCCCTGGTATCTTCTGGCTAGCTTTTACCTAAGATCCACTAAAATCTATTTCATATATTTTTGGTATCATACTTTTTCTACTGATAGACAGCAGCAGTACTGAAAAGACCTGTCTGTTCAGATTTCTTTATCTCTTGAAATGTAACTTTAATGGTTTTAATATCTCCTCTTTTTCTGGGTTTATGTTGCAGGGAGGAACACACCAAACGCCACAGCTGTGGCTTTTTATCCCTTACTAAGCACTTTGATGACCTGACAGTAGAGGAGTACTACATGCTAGAGATGACACGGCTGAGAACCTTCCTTGTAAGTGTTAACTAAATAATCTTAATATAAGATGTGAAGCTAGAATGTAAACAAAACTTCCATCACTAAGATTTCCAAACATCAGCAAGGAGTGATTGTTTAAGGCTAGAACATGGCTTATTCTGAAGTAATTATTTACATGCATTATTGGCTAAGAAATCTGCACCTAAATGCTTCTCAGTGTACTCTGTTGTCTAGCTTTTGAAGGAAAACCTGTTTCCTTTAGAACTGTTTTCCCAGCAACTCATTACAGCAGAAAAAATATCTTGGGTGCAATAATCAATCAAGCCAGGAGGGTCTACAATAAGTGGCTCTACCTTTCTCAGGAGGGATGAACACCACATGTGAAAAGACAAAATTTGACCAGATCATTGCTTCACATTCCAGTTTTACAAGTAAATCAGTCTAATGAAGCTTTCAAACTTTAAAGCCCATTTCAAATGTTTTACAGTTATCCAGTTTTACTCACAGAATCACCTAGATTGGAAAAGACCTTTAAGATCAAGTCCAATCTTTAACCTAACACTGTCAAGTCACTGACTAAACCATGTCTCTAAGTACTATGTCTACAAGCTCTTAAATACCTCCAGGGATGGGGACTCCACTACTGCCCTGGGCAACCCCTTCCAATGCCTGATAATCCTTTCAGTAAAGAAATTCTTCCCAATATCCAATCTAAAATGCCCTTGGTGCACTTAAGGCCACTTCCTCTAGTCCTCCCTACTTCTGGGATTTCATGTAAGCCATAGTGTTGACATACAAAAGCACACAAACTGAGCTGCTTCAACTAGTTGATCAAAATCAGCTGATCTTTGATATATGACCCCTAATCCTATGGATAGTAAGAATAAAGTGAACTAAGTTTCCTGATGAGGCACAGTAATGGTTCTGCATCTTACTTCCTGGTGGGTTTGCACAAGTAAGATCTCTGCCTTGCTGATAATGTTCCACTGAAAATATACCTAGTTACTGTCAAGGTTAAGTATTTAAGTTCCCTATAAAGCAGACTTAAATACATAAAAACAAGATCACATGCTGCAGTGGGAGCAATCTGATATCTTAAGGTGGACTAAGACTGAGATGATGATGATTTTATCTAACCTGAACAGCAAATCATTTAGAGCAGTGTTCCAAGGTACAAAAAGGGTCTTGGCCAAAATATTACTTTTTTTCTGTGTACAGCATATAGAAAACTTGAAGCAGCAGCTTCAAGTTGGGACATTTTGTCCCCAAGGATACTGTCACCAATAGCTTGAAGGGCTACACGCTAGGGCTGACCCGTGCTGCTATCTTGAAATATCAATATCCTAATGCATCCTGAGAAGCAAGATCATGCCTCTTCACACAGCGAAGAAAATCAAATTGAAGTCTCCCTCCCTGATATGATTTAAAATACAGCTAAACATTAGGTTCACAATTTACTTTCAAAGAAAAAGTATACTAGACATACCCAAAAGTGGTCACTGAACTGAACCCTATTAGCAAGACTGGTGGTGGAGTTTCTCATTCAAATGGGGGTATGCACATGAAATACCTGCCAAACTGCTCTGCACCCTTCAGACAGCAGTATTGATGACCATAGCCAAAAGTAGACTTCTAAGCTAGAATTAGCGGCAGATCAGTGGGTTTTTGAGGATCAAAGTTTTGAACATAGCTCAATTGGTCAGTTAAATTGCTCAACTGAAAGTCTCAATATTTTGCTTTGCTTTAAGTGGAAAACTGGCAGAAGCATAATAAACTCTTTTGAAGAAGAAGTCGCCGCAACTAGGCAGCGTCTTTTGGATAACTTTGTCTCCAGGCATCAGTATACACCACCGCTGCCAGTGCCTCTCCATGCTGATCCATCTGCCCAACATTCTGAAAGCTCATGCTGCCAGTCAAAAATAATCCTGGAGAAGTGAAGTGTAAAGTCTAACTCTATATAGTTTCTCTTCTTTACAAGGTACAAAGATTCATATTTTTATCTGAGTACTAATATGCTGAACAGTTGTGTGAGGAAGTAGAGAGAACTCCTTTATAACCTCTCCGAAACAGAGGCTGTAACTGTTTATACTAACTCTTTCACAATGTGCTTTGTTGTTATGGCTAGGTGTGGACTAATAGTAGTCCTGGTAACCTGCGAATCTATGAAAACTGTCTAAGCAAATACTTACATTCTGGTTTTTAGTAGATTGACTTTTTTGAATAAAGATTCACAACTGTGAGCACCTATTGTGATCTGTGCAACATTCAAACCTTACAGCTGGACAGACCCAAATCAGAACAGTTCTGCTGCAAAACACTTTCCATAGAACAAAATGGGTATGTCTGCAATAATTGTGACCTTTAAGCACTGACACTGTCTACATACTTCCTTACCATTAAATTATCTTCCTAGATCAGACAAAATTTACCATGGGTAGTGACATTCATCAAAAAAGTTACATAAACAAAAATAGTAGGTATAATGAAAAAGAACAGTCAGAAGGTTTGTAAGACAGTCTCAAGAGCTCTGGGGGCTTTGATGTGTACAATCAAACTTATCAAAAGCTAAAGATCTACTCTTCCATGTTTAAAATTTTTTCATTACAGTTTCAAACTTGCTGGTTTTTTTGAAGTCTTATTTTCCTTTATGATAGATTGTTGTAGAATGGCTGTAGATGACATAGTTGAAATGCATACTTGCAAATACTTTTGGTTTCTAAGATGGACAGGCCTCTCTGAATAAGGTGAAAGTTTTGTACGTACTTTGTCAGGTCTCAGGCAGCGAATGATAAGCATCCTTTGGAACTCCCCCAACTTTTCTTGCCACTCTGCAGGTAAATCCTCATGCTGGGGATCCTAAAAACATATGCATTTCAACATTCTTTAAAGTGTTTCTGAATTACCTATAGTGAGAATAAATTATCTTTTAACTTGACACACTAATCCATTACATATCTTTTTCTTAATCTACAGAAATGGGGTTGGTGTACTTACAGCTCGGGGTTTTTTGGGTTTTATATGATTAGCTAGGAACCTTCTTTTATAGCAAAGAAATTACAGTAATTCTTAAGTGTATAGCAATTTTTAAGATAATAACCCAAAGTCCTTCTCTAGAAAGTGGAGAAGGAATGAGATGGAGGAAACCTGAAATTGCACTTTATATCCCTGTTTCTGTTAGAACTGAATTGTGCTGTCAGTCTTCAATATTACAATGATAACTATATAATCAATGACAATTACATTACAGTATTACACGATAACTATGAGTTAAGTTGCATCTGAATGCGGAAAATGAGTGCAGGAAAACAAGATTTAGAACGTTAAGTCAAACAATGCACCAGAGAACTTCAGTTGTAAATGGCCTATGAATAATCCAGCTGTTATGCTGTTATTGCAGTTGTCAGATTGGGAACAGCAGTGGTTGTGTGGCATGTTAACTTCTTATTAGACTGAAGCAAAATGCCAGCTAGGTATGCCTTTTTGGAAACTGGTATTACAGCTCTGCTGATGAGCCTCTTGGGCTTGCCTGTAGAGGGTTGAGCACAGAGGTATGCAGACAGACCTGCACAAACAGCATTCTGAGCAACTTTGATTTAGCAAATCAAATCACGATGGAGTTCATGTTCTGCTAAGGATCTGGAACCTGGCTCCCTCCTTCTGCAACTTTTAGGCACTGAGTTTCAGATTGGAATCCAGAATGCTGCATTATGTTTATGCTAATACAGGGGGAAAACAAGTACATCAGAATTGACATCTATAACAGCTGTTGAAAAGTCTGGCTAAAATTTTGCAAGCTTTGTAGAACTGAGTGAATTAGGAAACACTGAGGAGTGAAAGTTGCACTGACGTCTACATTGAGCTATGCCACTGTGCAGAAAATGGCTCACTCTTCCATGAGAAGAGATGTATCAGTATGGCTGAGGAGAATTGAGTTTCAGTCCCTACTCCAGGATATGCGTTACAACTTAAGATAAAATACATGGAATACTTGAATTGGGGACTTGAAGTTATGTCTCCTGTACTTTTGGAGACAACCATCTGCAACAGTAGGAGGAGAAAAGTGCATCTTAAACTCCTTTGGAAAACGTTCATAACCCATATTCAGTGTATGGTTACTGATGATGAAGTGGCTCAAGCAACACTGATTTTTGTGCCCTCTCTAAGACACATGCATTAAACTGCCCTTTATTTAAATCTGTGTATCACTAACAAGACAGGAGAAAGAGCTGGTTGCATATTACTACGGATAAACTATAGTGGTGAAAAAAAAAATACATCTATCGAAAAGGAATCTTCCCCAAGACCCATCTTTGAAAATTCCAGTATATTCACTTTCAATGAAATTAGTATTAAAGCTATATAGGTAATGAAAATGGCTTCATATAACAAGTAAAAGGCATAGCAATTCTTCTGTATCAGGACAGTGATAGATGATGACATTCCTCATGATCAAGCACTCAGGGTTTGGTAACTGAATGTTCCTGGCTTCAGTGTTACTGTTTATTAGATTCTTTATCAGTTAATAGATGACCTGATTCTATAGATCTCATTTTATTGACTGCCACTTAAATGAAGAAACCTCTTTATTTCAATTTGGTTGTGTGAATGCACACATACAGCTATCACACACATCTTGAATCTTTACCTCTGAAAGTCAGCACTTTATATTGGGCATTACTTTTAAAAGCTATAACCTCAAAGCGCATGACAAAGTAGTGCCCTACCTCAATCTCTTTTTCAAAGGCCAGCATTTCTCTGTTCATTTTCCAAGCAACTATTTCCCAAAGAAGAACTCAGCCCTCAACTTGCTGAATCTTTTTGTAAATGCTCAAGGAAAGCTTTATCTCTGCTGTTCGCCTGTTTCCTGCAATCTGGACAACCGAAGGAGCTGCAGCTGCTTAGTCTCTCTAATGTCTCCCCAGTTATATATATATATTAAAAAAAAAAAAAGTCTCTCCAATAATTTCCAACCAAAAATCCATTCTTTTCCTCTCTGCCTACTTTAAACCCATTTGTTAAATAAAAAGAGTTTCTACATCCTCAACATTTACAATAAGTAAACCACAAGCAATTAATCTCTTTGAAATGGATTAAGAAGTGCTAGGTCATTTGACTGAATATTGGTGATAAATTTTCATAATTAACAGTGAGAAAACTTGTTCAACTAGAACAAAAGGATAGTGTTATCTGAACAGTGGAAGCGGCTATGGACAGATACAGTGCAAGTAGGAAAGAAGGATAACTTTTTAAATCATTTATTCAGATGGTATGTGTACTATGAGCACTTTGTTTATCAAGAAGCATAAGGGGAAGAAGTATGATAAAATAAAAAAAGGAGTTAATAGTAAGATTAAAGATGAAGCAAGTGTCCCAATGTGGAGTAAAATGAATCTAAAGAGCCTAGATTTTAAGGAAACAGTGATGAAGACAATGCATATATATCAGATCACTGACAGAACTGGGAATAGAACATAGGTCTCCTGAATCCCATTGTAGCTTCTCTACACATCAATAATTGGGGTTTTTTACACTTATCCAGGAAAGCAGCATGCTACATAATAGCATGAAAAGGCATCCTCAAAGCACAGTAAACAAATGTATAGACTGACAAGGGACAGTTGTTGCCTTAAGTTTAGCAAATTTCACTATCACCTTACCATTCCAGGTTTTTTTGCCTTTTTTTCCTATCTCAATTCGATTCAAATAATTACTTGCTATTCAGAAGCCACCTGTCAAATTAGCAATAACCTACTACTACACACCATTTGCTTATTTACATTCATATGTGTAAGAACATACTATGTAAAATGACAGCACTTTCTTTTCCCTGAATAAATATTTTCAACATGTACATTAGCTAATAAATGCAAGCAATCAGGAATGTTAACATACCAAGCTGTCATATACCAATTTCCACCCATCCTTCAGTCGTGTAAAATCCGTACGAATGTTTGTGAAGCCTGGCAAATCTTCTAGTCGACAAATTTCATCCCATGATTTTGGAGGAAGCCAGGTACATGGATTAGAAAAGGGATTGTCCAAACCAATGCCTCCAGTCAACAGAAATTTCCACTCATTTTCATTAATCTACAATGAAAAACACTGCTCTCAGGACTAAATACATAAAATCTAATGGGTTTAGTACCTTATGTAGGATAACAATACATTTATCTGAATTCCTGCATTAGTTGAAAAGCTTTCATTAGCTTATTTCCAAAGTATTCAGTGTCTGGTTTTCAGTTAAACATGGATTTAAGGAATCAAAAATCCTAAGATATGAGCCAATTTAAAGATTCAGCTGAATTCCTTGCTTGGGGAATGAACAATGTTAACTGATTCGATTTTTAGACCCATTCTTCAAATTCCAGAATGTTGAAGGAAAAAAGCACTGGAAGTATTTCAGGGAAGCATACATTTTGAAACCTTTTCCTATAATGCAAGTCTTTCTTAATAGGAAAAAGAAATACCAGTCTATTACATGTCTTATTCCTTTCTCAACATTCCTTCATCTCAAAATTTCTTTGATGGCTTGAATTTTTAAACTGAAGTTTCTGTGAATGGGAGACTGGTGTCCCATTATTATTACTCTCAGCTCTTGAAAGAATTCATTTCTATTTATTCCACAATATAAACATTTCAAAAGTTTCCAAAATTTTCAGTGTTTCCATATTACATTGAAAGAAACGACTCCAAGCAACTATAAGTACTGGTTTGCAGATGATATGGTTAAAATGCATGTATTTCATTATGAATGTAAAAAATCCTAGTAAATAAATATTTTTTAAAGAATTAATAGAAATTAATAGAATTCAGTTGGTACAAGGGTTTGATTTTGAGGAATTCTATGGAAAAATAAACACATTTAGCACCTTAAGTGAAATGGATGAGTAGTTTCTTAAATCAATGATTATTATTCATTTTTATATGCTCTTAGAACTCAGAATACATTACAGTAAAATTTTGTGAAGTGTTCCCTGTAAGAATCGCATAGGCTGGGCTTTGGTTTAAGTAAAGTTTAGAAAAACTGTTATCATCTAGCTCAGTTTTCCCATACCTGTTTGTTACATATTTATTTTATTCTAAAGAATCTTTTTCAATGCTTATAATTGCTTATTAAAATGAAAATAAAACACCACAAAATTGAGACTTAAGTAATATAATTATATATAAGCCCGCTTTTCTATTGTTAATCCTGGACAAACCTATTACTGATAGTTTGTATAGGCAGTTTAATATATATCATATCAAGCTGCAAATTATTTTAAATTACTGACCAATCTTTCATATTTCAGGAGATTCACAGTTAGACAAAATGAGAAGAGTAGCTTGTCCTTTTCAAAAAGGGAGCGACAGACATTGACATAAAGTGAGTAAGTAAAATGATCCTTGAGAATCTTCAACCTACAGGTGTCGAAAAAAGAACAATGTTCCATTAATATCACTCTAAAGAAATCACTATTACAAACCATTTAGATCTCCTTTGTTCTACTAAACTCTCTAGTCAGTTACATGCATTAAATGCATGTACCATTCCATGAGCAAAATAACATAAATATTTAAGTGCAATTACATCTTAGTAACATGTGATTTTCAGAGGAAGTGAGAGATCCCTTTTGGGAAGTGTAGAAAAGAACAGCAATTTTTAAATTCATTATGAATATAAATACCAGGGACAAAATCAAAACAGTCCATCATTAAAGGTTATCTGAAATATGTCTCCCATTCTACAGAGTGTTTTCCTTAATACACTATAATACAAATATATTTTAAACTCTGTGATTTATTATTAAAAATTTCCTTTAAATATAAAGCAAGGAGGCCGGCTATCATTTTATAAACATGTAAGTTTATAATATCTTGAATGCCTAGTCAAAATAAGGAAAAGTCCATTCAGGTGGTCAGAACTGCAGTGTCTGAATTTACACAACTACTTCAAAGACTTCTTTGAAGGTAATAACAGAAATGTAGAGTGGTGCTAGGGGTTTTTTGCAACTACTCAGGTCACCAGTCCCTTGGCAGGGAGCTACTCAGAGGGTATTCCTGCAATTCAGACATGTTGATCATTCAGAAACCTAAGTCTGATCTGTTATAATTGAAAAGTGGAAAGCTTTTGACAGAAGATCGAAAGCAAGCTATGTTGTTTGATCTGTGCCTCCTTTTCAGTCTTGTATTTCAATCTATTTTTGTTTTCTTCCATTCAGCTAACAAGAAATAGACCATTTTAAATAATATTACTGTAATATAGAAATGCTCCTGGTTTTTTATTAGCATTTTAAGTCCTTTCAAAACTAGTGATTCCTCATCAGTTAAATGGATATACATACAATTTATACTGACACAAAGATGGCCATGGAACAAAATGTAAACTTCTTTCAAGTTACAGAATTAACATGGTTTGCATGAGAAAAGAATGATTACAAAAAATTCTCAGCACAGAGCCTGTAGTAAAAAAACTGACTAGTGAAGACAGCCTAACACAAACAGTCTTATGTGAATTATTAATTCACAGAGAATTTTCTATGAGTCTGTCTTCCTCTGCCTTTACTGGGCAAAATTAGCAAAATGGACTTATACCAATCTTTTCCTGGGAATGTATACTGTCTGCTGGGATTCATCTCCTGTATCTTTATTTTTCTGCTGCCAAAAAGGTTCTGAATCAAAATGAGATTATTTATTGCCTACTTTAATTTAGGCGCGGCACACAGGCATACAGAGATATAAAAGAGTAAGATACAAAGTCAAAGATCTAGGTTTATAGAACACAAGTTGCCTTCTTTGTAGAAGGCTACCTTGAATGTAGTTTCAAATATGATACCAAAATATTAAGCTCTGACTTAAATGATTAGTAGCAATATCTCTGATAAAAGTTATACTAGACTTAGATTGCCCAGACCTTGACTAAATTCTAATGAAAAAATAACCTTCATAACCAGTATACCACTAAATTGCACACCACATATTAAACTACACACTAAGTACTACCTTACCGGTTACTACAACTTACTTGTATTTAAAGAAAATATGGACAGTAATTGATAATTCAGAAATTGCTATTTCCAATATTAATCAGAAAAATTTTCTATATACATATTGGGAGAGCAGTTTCCCTCTCCCATCCTTTGTTCATTTGATGAACAGACAAGTAGCTAAGTAACAGAAGCAATGCTCTGTGCTTTGAAGATCAAATAAAGCCACTAAAGTAGAATTTAGTAACTGACGGGATAGCACGCTGAAAAGCCTTCTTTAAACAATATCTGTGCAAATAATTCACTTCAAGGGTATATTTTGAATAATCCTAATGTGATCATAATAGTGAAGTCCATCATATGTAAATTAAACTCAGATCATTAAAGACTACACAGTTTCTCCTGTTCCCATTGTCTCATTTCCCAAACCACCACACTCATGAACAAGCTGGAAGAGGGAGGGACATCTGAAGTATAAAACAATAATCAAACTGAATTTTAAAAATGGTTAGGTTAATAATTACTGCCTTGCACACTCTACAGCCAAGAGCCCTAGTCACAAGACTTAATTCTCTCTCCCAGTTGTGTGAAAAAGTTTATCATCTGTTTCTTAAAAACTTACAAAGTCACTATATGAAACTAAACATAAAAACAAAGCAAGTGGACCATTTTTACCTAACTGGAGACAGCAGTTACTAAATAGAAATAGTGGAATACGTTGCACTGTTAATATACTGTGCTGAATAAATTATTTTCCAGAAAAATATCCGACATATATATGTACAAAAAATATTTCAAATATTATTTCAATGCCTGAGACAATACACTTCAGAGAAACGACAGTAACATTTTTGGAGTAGCTATGAATACATTATCAATTACAAATGGCAAATTATCACTCTTACCTTGTTTGTAAAACTTCTGATCGCTCCGAATTATCTATAGACATGATAAAAAGGTTAATAAACCACATGAGTGAATACTGGTACATTGGCTCAATGTTGGCTAGATCAGCAATAGAAAAAAACAAGATTGACGAATGGATAGCAATAGGACGATAGCCCATACGAGTAGCATCAATCTTCTTTTCTGTCTCTTCAGCTAAAGCTTGCTTTTCAGAAATCTCATTAGCCAGAACTTTGGAAGAAGACAATATCTTAACAGCAGTTTCATCCTCCAAAATATTTCCTTCTGAGGCTGAAAGAACTTCTAAAATCTTGTCTTCTATTTCTTTTAGCTGCCTAAAACAATATACAAGATTTTTGACATATTAAAATTACAGCTGTTCTCTGTTAGTTTCTATAAAATAAGACAATGTGTAAATTCTATTCACAGTATGCAACTTACATAACAGTTCTTCTTATTATTAAACATTTCTGAAAAATTTAGACACTTTCAGGTTAAAAATGGACAGCAAAGGGAGGAAGTGACAAACCACTCCGAATACTACACATTCCATGCTTTGACCCATGGGTAAAGATGCCCTTTGCCAAGTACAATCAGTGCAAATCTAGCACAAAATGAAAACATTAATATGTGATCAAAATTTGTGAGAACAGCAAATAATATGCCAACATCATGTAAGGAATGCATAAAAACAGAGGACAGGATCAAGGGTTACATTTTGCAATTACACAACCTGCAATTCAGCTCTTTCATGTTTTCTGCTAATCCCAGAAATAGGAAACCGTATCAGAAGAAGAAAGGCACAACCAGTAGGAATGTGAGTAAAAGCATGCATCCCAATCAGCATAAAAAACCAAACAGAAGCTCTCAAAAATAGCAGTCTTGAAACTCATGTTAAATCAAACCAAAAAAAGGGCCTCTGAAATGTATTTCCCATGAGTATTTCCTTAAACCACAACCTGCTTCTATCCCTAGCAAGGGGAAGTTATCTTGATACCTTTTATTCTCAGCCCCTTGAAGGATGAGGGCTTGTTTTTCCTCTTCAAGATCTGGCCTCTCTCTTGCAACTACAATTCCAAGAAGCTGATCCTGTATTCCTTCTGAAGTTATCATGAAGTTCAGTAACGTTACCTGTTAGAAGAAATATTTTTATGGCTAGATGCACTTAAAACGCTTCTTCATTTACAAGATGAGGTTTGTATAATACACTCAAACAAACTTTGAGAGTAAATGAGTTGTAACTGTGGGTTTAAGATTATGTGTTGGAAAGCTAACTCCAGGATTAACTAGGAAAGTTAACCACGAAAGGGATAAGACAAGAATGTATAGAATTTCACACTGAAATTTTAAGTATCAATGCTTCACGTAATTGGTCCATATAACATGAATGAACACAACTGCATCTGCCACAAATATTTTCTCTCTTTAACGACCTTGACACATGCAATTTGCGGTGTTATTATTTCAGGGATATTTGCAACCTAGAATTAGGATAGCATCACATTCTCTTTTTCATGAGAAAATAAGTGACGAGAAAAAAAAAATACTGTTTAAAAGAATACCCATCCCATGACATATTTACAATAGATCTGGAAAAACACACACAATCTTGCTGAAGAACTGGCAAAAAGGTACAGTATTTTACATGAGAAAGGGACAGAATGCATTACCAGTGGAAGGCTAGAAAACAGTTTGATGTATGTAGTTCAAAACTAAGAAAATAATCTACTTCTTAATCATCAAGACTGATGATTAAGCCAAATGACTAATAACTACAAATATATATCTATGTAATGTAAATACATGCAAAAACATGACCTGTGTCTCTTTGGAAGCTTCACTATGTAAGTCACATCAGAATTCAGTACAATCTTTTTCTGTGAAACATGATAGCCACATCAATAACCATTTTCCCAGGATTCATTTCATTAGCTAGCTACTGAATAATCCTCAGGACAAATTCACCAATGGATGTTGCAATTAACTTCAGATCAAGCCATTTAGATATTACTTTTCTGCCTCCTGCTCCCTGTACGTGAGCCACCTCTAGTCAGCTAGCTCAGCAGTGTATGGTGTTGCTGGGTGTATACCCAACCACGTCATGAAGCAAATGCTTCTCCTTAGAGCAAGTATCAACTTAAGTCTGCATGGATCCCAACTAGAGAAGATTCATCTTTAGAAACTTTATATTCTGAGGGGAAAAAAAGAGAAGACTGTTGACTGTTGATTAACAACCAGGACATTTTAATTATCTGTTGAAGAAAAAACTTTTCATAGGAAATAACCTTCATATAGCTTTTAAATGTATATATGTACTCAACAATTTTGGATGTTCTCTTCCTTTCAT